>NW_023240462.1:4436-4734 GCF_002007445.2 Ailuropoda melanoleuca
TTGGACACGAATGCTTGTTTCCCTTGCTAGATTAGGGAAGTTTTCAGCTACAATTTGTTCAAATATCTCTTCTAGACCTCTGTTTTTCTCCACCCCCTTCAGGGATGCCGATGATTCTGACATTGGATAGTTTCATAGAGTCAGTAATCTCCCGTCATCTACATTCGTGGGCGTAGATTTTTTAAAGTCCAGCTTCTATTTTTGTTTTTTCTTCTAATAACCCATCCTCCAATTTGCTAATGCGTTCTTCTGCCTCAGTGACCCTGGCCGTCAGAGCCTCTAGTTTTTTTTTTTTTAA
>NW_023240463.1:0-1280 GCF_002007445.2 Ailuropoda melanoleuca
ATATATATATATATATCCATCCTGAAAGTTCAATATATATATATACTGAAAGGTCAAACATCATATATGTATATATATATGAAGAGCCAATTCTCCTACCATTTAGACCTCAGTCATTTTAGGGCCATCTTAACACAGTACAATAACTCTAGTTATTTAGTTGCATGGCTACTTCAAGTTTTCTTCTTCCACAGAAAGCAAGCATTTAACTTTTTTAGCTGAAGTGCAGAGGGTTCCATAAGGACTAGTGAGAACTAGAATCTGGAGCAGGAGGCAAATTAGTGTTGATAAGTGGTTTGATTGGTGTCCTGGAAAGTCTGAAATATTAGAAGTTCATTACATAGAAAGTACTTTCATATTTAGAAAGTGATTCTGTGAGCTATGGGACGAATGATGTAGAGAAGGAAATTAATTTGGGAGTGGGGAGGGTAGAAGATCCTGCTTCAGAAATTTTTACCAGGGCTAGAAGTTTAGGGACATTGTAATGAAGATAGAAAGTGATGATTTTCAAGGAAGAATGTGGATTGGGCAGTCCAGCATAGAGATGCATATTTCAAGTGGATTGCTCATCCCGCCTTTGCTATGAGAGGACACTAAGCAGGTGGTAGATCTCGTAGCCAGAAACTGATGCAATAGGCAATGAAGGCACATAGGCATTCAGCTGGCATTTGGAGGCTAAGTAAGTTGGTAGGAGGATCACTCACCACTAGATTCCCAAGGGCAAAAGCGGGAGATGGGTAAACGATGCCGCTGAATATTGTCTTTTCTAACTGGCTCATGGCAGGGGCCAAAGCCCATCTTCTTCCTCTCTCCTTGCCTGGATGAGGCTGAGCTCATGCTGAACTGGTGAAACATTCTCTGCAGTTTGGAATGATGGAGAGTGGATTGTTTTGGCTAGAACTAGATGAGGACAGGTGGTGCCACCTGCTACAAGTGATTTCCTTCCAGTTGGCTCTAGAGCCCTTATTCTTGGTCTTTTTGCAGTTTGGTGGGATTGTTGGGGAGGGGAGGTGAAGGGGGTGGTAGTAGATGAGGAAGGGAATCTGGAGGCATTCAGCTTTGTCAGTAAATTATAATGGGCTTTCACAGGTTGGCAACCCCTTTCATATATTGCAGCAGATGCACTGGCTTTGAGAGATGGTTGTATAAGGACACATTTGAATTATTGATGTTCTAGGATCCCCATGGTGGTCTCTTTTACTGCAGATGCCTGAGATCTTTCTGTGCTTCATCAAAGTGACAGGAAGTGCTTATCTTTTTAGAAGGCTGAAGTTCTTAGG
>NW_023240464.1:0-1280 GCF_002007445.2 Ailuropoda melanoleuca
TATAGAAAAACCACCCCAAAGTAAATGTCACGTGCAGAGATGGGCACAAGGCTGGCTGGCCTCAGGTGTAAAGGGCTGGGTTTGGGTTTTCTGTTGCCTGGCTCACCTTCAGCACACCTCAGACATCAGCCACTGCCTTGTGCTCCATGGAGGGCCAGGGTAAAAAGGTTTTCCTCAGAGTTCACCCTCACCCTCCGCTTCCAGCGGGCCCTGCCTGGCCTGTGTCCCCCAGGAGGCCTTTTGCCCTCAGCGATGGACTGTCACAACTGTATGTGGAGCTGGGTTCACGGTCAGGACCATGGGCTTCTCCCTTCCCTGGTCCAGTGTCAGTCTCGGGCAGGCCTGTTCGCTGGGCTCTTGGAGGTGGGGCCTCTCAGGTTCGGCTTCTCCCTGTGGCAGCTCTGTTCTCTTCTTTACTGCGAGGGGTCTCGGGTGGGAGAGAGTTTCCTGCCCCTCTTGTAGGGGCGGAGGCTTTTGCTTTGCCGCTCCCTCAGTGGTGGTCTGAGGAGAGCTGGAAGGGTTCCTCCCTGTCCACAGGGGCCGGCTGCCTTTCCACTCCTGACCCACAGCCGGTACTTCTGTGTCTACATCTGGAGTCTGGGAAGGTTTCCTGCTTCTCCCCCAGTGGTTTAAGGCTTTGCTTTGGATGAAAAAATGTCCAGGAAATGGGCAGAGTGTACCTGAGTGCCACTGAGGGGGCCTCTCTTTGATTTCCTTCCCTGCCCTGGTTCTTTCTCAAGAACATCTGGGAGAAAAGAGCTTGCAAGGGAATGCAGACTTCCCTTGTGTCTAGAGCTTCCAATGGTCCTGCTAGCCCTCACTCAGTTTTAGGAATTCATTCATTCTTAAAAATGTTCTCTTTGGCTGCTTTTACTGCAGCAACTCTACCCTCTGTGATCTTCCAAAGCTGGAATAGTTTGTCCCATTGCTCCTAGAGGAGCTTGTCACCCTTTGAAGTTCGGGCTCCCCTGATTGCCTCAGGACCACAGCTCTCTGATGGGCCTAAGACAGTTATGATGTTGGTGGGTTATCTGGTGGCTTTTTGTCATTGTTATGGTGGGGTCCATGTTCTCTTGTGGCTTTCTGCCTCCTGAGCAGAAGTAGATGCTTTATGTTGTGACCACTGGTGGGTTGGGGGCAGGGAAATAGAGCACTGTTCGAGCAAGTACTGATGCACAGGTGCATGTTATTGTCGGGTGTTTGGACAATTCGGGACAAAAGCGTAACTGGCTGGTTTATTGTTTAGTGTGTGTGTGTGTGTGTGTGTGTGTGTGTGTGTG
>NW_023240465.1:0-1280 GCF_002007445.2 Ailuropoda melanoleuca
CATTAATGGGTATCACACAAGATAAAGATCTTTGGATAAGATACAATCATTCAAAATAAAAAACTCAAGATTAAAATAGTACTTGACAGGAAATAAAGTGCTATATTTACATGGGAGCCGCTGATGATAGGTTTAAGAGCACAGGTAGACGTTTTATCTTTGGCAAAGAAGAGTGATGCTTCTTCTGGTAAGCTACATGTCCATATAGAAGAAAACAGAATGCAAGCTCCTCTACTGAGATGCTTTGGAGAAGATAGGAGTGAATAAATCAAATCAAACTCTTAGAGCCAAAGTTGTCAGGAATTTGATACAAACCCAAATAGAGATATTGCTAAGAATTACTATGCACTCTCACTTTTCTGGATAAAACAACATCTAACTCGTCAATTTTATTTACCACTTGACTTCTTATTTCTTTTATTTTTTTTAAATTGCTGTTATCTTTTAGAATCTCAGCCTGTAACTGAACCCCACGGCTACAGATTTTGGTTTTGAATGCATCAAGATCCTCTACATTTTGTTGAAACTAGACAAATGAACTAAAGTGACAAATGAATTCTAAAATTAGGGGGACTGAAGAAGCAATCTGATTGTGTAAACCACACACTTTGTGTAACCATATATATTTTTAAGATTTTCTTTCTTTATTTGACACAGAGAGAGAGCACAAGCAGGGGGAGCAGAAGGAGAAGCAGGCTCCCCACTAAGCAAGGAGCTCAATGCAGGGCTCTATCTCAGAATGGGGATCATGACCTGAGCAGAAGGCAGAGGCTTAACCAACTGAGCCCTCAGGCATAACTCTGTAACCACATGGTATCTAGGTAAGCATGAAAAACAGAAAATTCATATGTAAAAACATATTACAATGCTAGAACACATTTCCAGAGGGGCAGAATAATTATTTTTTCTCATGCTTTTAACTGGGATGACTTGTCTATAAAAATACTAAATCAATAGGAAATTAATTTCTAAGAAAAAAGGGCTGTTTTTGATTATAAGTTTGTGGTCTTTGAATCAAATTATTTGTTTTGAATGATTTTCCATTTGAAGCATTTTTTAGGTGCATGATAGTCTAGAAAGATTTACTCAATCTATAGCTACATCTAAACATTTTATCCATAAAGAAGTTAAAAAGATCTGTTAGTCGCAACGATTTCACTGAAACTCACGTGAAAGTCAATCAATTGTAGGTACTATATGTTGAACAGTGTGTAACTTTAGATTTACTCTAAATTCTTCATTATTTTCATTTTTTTTTTTAATTGAGAGAGAGAGAGAGA
>NW_023240466.1:0-1280 GCF_002007445.2 Ailuropoda melanoleuca
CCCAAAACCTTTATTTTGTGCTCTCTTCCCCTCTAATAAGGAACCTGCATGTCTTTGCCCCACACATGTCCGTGCTCCCTGCCCTGCGGGGGGTCATGGAGTCGGGCCCTCTGTCAGACATTCATAGATCTTGGTGACTATCTCCAACTTGCGCTCCAGCTCCCGGGCATCCTGTCTCAGCTCCTCAGCTGACTCTGCCTTTGCCCCCTCCTTCAAGTGCCTTGAGTCTTTCACAAGGTTGTACACATCCATTGCAAGATAGGTACCTGGGGTGGCCGCACCCATGATCCGGGCTCCTTTGGTCACTGCCAGAGCACTACCTCTAAAAGCTTTTATCACCTGGCTGCCACTTCGAACTGAGACACTCTGAGCTGTCATGACGCACCTGGCATCATCTGCTAGGCGAGGTTTGACTCTGACGACCTTGATGTCACGAACATTCTATGCAATGTTTTGTAGGGCTTGAACGAATTTACCTGTTGAGGAAAAAAAAATTGGGGTATATTGTCATGCAGAAGCCTTGTCAAAATCGATTGATGTCAGGTGACTGGCTTGGGCTATTGTGGACAACTCACTTGAGTATTCCACGATGCTGGTAGACACTTGGGTCACAGCAGCTGCGGTTCCCACCCTTGCTCCAGTTGCCGAGAGTGTCAGACTGGCACCTCCTGTTACAGGGGCCAGACCCAGACCAAGGAGGGTCAGGAGGCCAGATGCAACTCCAGCAGAGCCGGCTACCATGTTGGAGATGGTGCAGTTCTTGTGTACCCTGTCAACATCATCTGCGAGCACACGGAGTTTTCTTATACGCTCCTCAAGATCCAGTTTCACCTGGGGAAACACTCAAAAGACCCTCCCTAGACAGCTTGACATTGGCTCTTTCCAGCTGTCCAGACCTTCACGGACTGCATCCGCCTCTTCCCTGTAACAGTGAGGGTCAAGTGATTAAGAAAAGCTGATCTGTAAAGTGGGCTTCATTCCATCGATCCTACATAAACCACAGAACATTTACTGTAAATCAAATGGAAAAGAATTTTACAAATGTGAAGACTTTTTCTTACAAAGTTAAACACACTCTGTACACTGCTCATGCTCCGTCACACACGGTCCATCGGGGAATAATTCAGTCCATGTCAACTTAAGAAGCTCTTGAGTGGTGGGTACTGGAAGAAGATGATTTGCAGTCAAGGACAGGTCCACACAGTCAGGACCACAGTGTTTGTAGCCTGCGAACTCTGTAGATGAACAAAGGGAAGTGGGGTTGGAGCAGAAAACCTTCA
>NW_023240467.1:0-1280 GCF_002007445.2 Ailuropoda melanoleuca
CCCATAACACCGGGATCACGCCCTGAGCCGAAGGCAGACGCTTAACTGCTGTGCCACCCAGGCGCCCCTGACTAGGAAACTTTTACAATACCTTCTAATTTTCTAAACCCCAGCACTTTAGAGTGTCACATTTTGTTTCCATTACTTCTTTTGAAAATCACATACATAAAACATTTTATTTGTATCTTAAATTTGAATTTAATTGTTCTTCAAAAATGTCCTATAAATTATTGAATGATGGGAAAAATGGAAAACCATTTTTAATGTTTTTAACATTATGGTATTTAAATGACTGTATTGCTGAAAGGTTCCAAGCGAATTTTTTATTACATTTTTTAAAAACTTCAGAAGTTTGAAAGTATGCAATACTTTAAAGTCTATAACATATTAACCCTATAATTTTCTTTTTTAATCCTTTTTTCAATTAAAAAAACAACAGACAAGTACTGGATGGAAGAAATGAACTTGAAAAAGACACCTATGCTGAATCTTTGATGACTAAGACCTGTAATGAAGAAGGTAATGATATACAAATTACCCAAAGTATTTAAAGCATAACAGAATAACAATGTTATAGCTGGCAAGAGCTTCCAGTAAATGAATAAAAATAAGAAGTCCTTGGGCATTGCTAGTTGGTATGTTATAAGACAGTTCTTGGATAATATAATGTAAAATACCAAGACAGCTGACTATAGCAAAGGCTTAATTTTAATGATCATACAAATAAATTAGGGGATTTTGTTAAAATGTTGATTCTCATTGAATAGGTCTGGAACAGAGCCCATGATTCTGAATTTCTAACAGGCTCTCAGTAATGTGTATGCTGCTGGCTTGGAGATTATACTTTGAAGGTCACTGAGAAAAATGGCATGATTCTTGCCTAATTCAGTAAGAAAGTAATGTACCTAGTAAGTTAGAGTACAAGTGGTACCCCCCCAAAAAACATAGGAGGTAAGGGAGCAATCACTTCCAGCCAAGATGTTCAGCTGAGCAGGTGGCCTTCAAAAATAAGAATTTCAACATGTAGAAGAAATTGTATGAGAAACTATAGAAAAAACACACAAATAGCACAGAGATGACTGTCTGTGAAGGAGCAAAAATAGTTAATATTTGAATGTTCTCACTATGTCTCCTTTTCACTAGTCCCTAAAGATGAATCTTAGCTTCGCCTGTTTACTTTCTTACCTTTCTCTCTGAAAATGGGTCATTTCTTAAGTCTTTGAGATTTTGAAATGCAAAATTTGTAACAGCAACAACAAAAAAATACAGAGAACAAAAGA
>NW_023240468.1:0-1280 GCF_002007445.2 Ailuropoda melanoleuca
AAAAAAAATCACCCATACTCCCATCCCCAGTGGCATATTTTAAAATTTCTGTCACCCTTCAGTCCTGGTTTATGTGCATATTCAGTATTTGCATTTCTACCTGACAGTCACGGATGGAGTTTGAGAGTGTACATTTTCTAATAAATGTTATGTGTATTTTATCACGTCCTCTCCTTTGCCCCCATATATTGACCTATTGTGTTGCAATCACCCCAACACTAACTTCAGCTACAACCATTTCCTGTGTCTGGTTTCCTAATTGACACCTACCAATTAAATTCCTGCTACATTAAATAAATAAAAGGTTAAGAGTTTTTC
The DNA here is from genome assembly GCF_002007445.2 of Ailuropoda melanoleuca. Classification (NCBI taxonomy): domain Eukaryota; kingdom Metazoa; phylum Chordata; class Mammalia; order Carnivora; family Ursidae; genus Ailuropoda; species Ailuropoda melanoleuca. Next base: position 319 of record NW_023240468.1, read on the forward strand.
TCTTTCCTTAAATTTTATTTAGCAATACTTATAAAACTTCTATGTATTTCCAAAGAAAACTAATATATGCACAGGAAATTAAGCCATTCTTTATGCACACAGGTACAACTGCACAGCACTCTTTGCTAGGAAGCAGAACACATTCTAAGTTAGGTCTCTGTGCACACTTCAAAAGAGGATTCAGTCGATGACTGTTTTAACAGAATCTTGTTTCTCCAGCATGGACTTCACAGAGATTTCAAGTTGTAATTTTTAGTACTTTCCAACTTTTGCCTTGTGCTTGCTCTGAGCATCTTTACAGGTATAGAGTAGGCTATATATGCCAGCCTCATGGAGAAGACTAATGGGCCCAGGTACTCAGTTGGACAACCGGGGATTGTGTGTCAGCACGTGAACCAACATTTTCTGTTGCCACACTTGAATAAGAATCATCAGCTAGAATGCTTGGGCGAGCTCTGAATGCTAACCATACACCCTGCAAGGCCCTTTACTTATTTGTACCCTCATTAATAAGATGAACCAAATGATACAGTTAACCTCATAGATTACAGGGATTAAATTTATGTAAATACCTTAAAATTGTGTCTGATACATGGTAGGAATTAGAAAGAAGTTCTCCAAGCAAGGATAGTAAATACTGAATAACACATCTTTTGGTAAAAGAGACATTCCCACATTGGCAACTCATGCTGTGGTATGCCCAATGCACCGACTGTATGAAATCAGTGTCGAATACTGAAAGCCAGGTTGCAAATCGGTAGCCTGCAGGTTGGTCTGCAGAAATGCTTTGCTTGGACAGCATATGGGTATAACTGGTGCTGCTTCTCTGGGTGACACTGACTCATACACACTCTCTAGAGAAACAGAGAAGCTTTGGAGCAGGACAGCGCTATTCCCAATGTCAGGTGCACCATTTATGAGGTCATGCTGGGCACATGTATTAACCTGTTTTGGTTTCCTTC
>NW_023240469.1:0-1188 GCF_002007445.2 Ailuropoda melanoleuca
TCCCTAAAGATTCCACAAAAAAACTGTTAGACTAAACAAATTCAGTGAAGATGCAGGATATAAAGTCAATACACAGAGACCTGTTGTGGTTTTCTTTTCACATTTTATTTATTTGACAGGAAGGAAAAAAAGCACGAGTGGGGGAGTGTCAGAAAGAGGGAGAAGCCGACCCTCGATAAGCGGGGAGCCCAACACGGGGCTCGATCCCAGAACTCTGGGATCATGACCTGAGCTGAAGGCAGATGCTTCACCTATGGAGCCACCCAGATGACCCAACTTCTTGCATTTCCGTATACTGATGACGCACTTTTGCAAACAGAAATTAAAAAAGCAATGCCATTTACAATTGCATCAATAACAATCTAGGAATAAAAGTAACCAAGAATGAGAAAGACATAGTACACTCAACACATGGCAGAAAAGAAATGAAACACATGTGTATCGGGGGGGGGCACAATGCATGGGTCCAAGATTTGGAAGGCGACACAAACAAATGGAAGCATACGCCATGCTCCTTAACTGGAAGGGTTAATTATGTGAACATGTCTATCGTAACCAAAGCAATCGACAGATGTGTTGAAATCCCTATCTGAATTCCAGTGGCATTATTCGAGGAGATAGAAGATAGTCCTAAAACTTGCATGGAATCCCAAAAGACCCCAAATACCCAAAGCAACCTGGAGAAAGAAAGATGCTCTCAACACACTCCTGGACTTCAAGCTAGATTACAAAGCTGTAGTCATCAAAACAGGATGGTACTGGCCTCAACACAGACATCAGGCCAGTGGAGCAGAACAGAAAGCTCAGAAACTAACCCACACGTAGATGATCCTAACTTATGACACAGCAGCAGAAGATATGCCATGAGGGAAGGACTGTCTCTTCAGTGAGCGGTAACAGGCAAACTGGGCACTAAATGCAGAAGAATAGAACTGGGTCACTTTCTTACACCACACACAAAATTTTTAATGCTTGAATGACTTGAACACAAGACCCGAATCCATAAACCTCCAAGAAGACACAGGTGCTAAGTCTCTCAACATTGGTTNACCATGGAATCCCAAAAACCCCAAATACCCAAAGCAACCTGGAGAAAGAAAGATGCTGTCACCACACCCCTGGACTTCAAGCTAGATTACAAAGCCGTAGTCATCAAAACAGGATGGTACTGGCATAAACACAGACATC
>NW_023240470.1:0-1280 GCF_002007445.2 Ailuropoda melanoleuca
CAGCCCCAGGCAACCACAGTTTTATTCTTCGCTTTCATGAGTTTGACTATGTACGTAAGCGGAAGTATGCAGGTTTTTACCTCCTGAACTAATTTACTTAGCTTAACGTGCTCTCGGTTCATCTACACTGGCACATATTGAAGGATCTCCTTTCTTTTAAAGATTGAATAATATTCCTTTTTGTGTATATATTACATTTTTTTAACCCACTCATCGGTTCATAGACATTTAGACTGTTTCCACCTACAGAATGAAGGTTGCTCAAAACATGAAAAATAGAACTAGCGTATGATCCGGCAATCTCACATCTGGAAATTTATCCAAAAGAATTGAAATCAAGGTCTTGAAAAGAGATTAGCATTCCCATGTTCATTGCAGTGCTATTGACAGTAGCCAAAATGTGGAAAGGACTTGTTTTTGAAGTTCAAATATTTAAGAAATGTCTGTTTCACTCTTCTCAAATCATTTTGCCATAGTTTTTGACAATTTCTAAACCTCCAAGTTTGTAAAAATCACTTCATTTTTAAATTCTGTTTCCCTCTACTTACTGCTTTTCCTATGCAATGTTTTAGCTTTACCTTCAAAGATCAAAACTTACACGATTTTCCCAACCAAGTTTCTGTTCTTTGGTAGGGAGCAAACAGAAGTTGTTATAGGCACTCTTTTAATTTCATAATTTGATTATACTATGGGCACATATAAGTCAAATGAAATATCAAGTCAACTAAGCTAGCCTCTTTGTTCCTATTTATTGGACCTCATATCCTGTAAGAACTTGACTAAGAATTGTTAAATCTCAAATAATCCCTGAATACACATCTCCCCTCTTCAATTCTATTTTAGGAATTTACATCTTTAGAAAAATTTAACATCTCTTTTTCCTTTTATCCATGGATTAATCAACTAGCTATTTCATTTAAGCAACCCACTACAAAACGTTAACATTAATATTGTTTTAATGTCAAGTGATTTTTCAACTACCGTCACCAAATGTAAAATAATGAAATCTCTCCCTTTCTATAATATTTCTAATCTTTGTCTAAACAAGAAGCCCCATCGTGTACAAATCCTCATATGGGCTCTTCTCTAGAGTAAATCAAAGGTGAAGGCTAAACGTTTCCCACCCCACCCCCCTTACTGTCTCTCTTCTCTGCTATCAGATAAAGTCTCCTAAACTATGGATGTGGGTGTGGATATGTCTAACAGTCCTTACTTATTTCCACCAAATTATTAATCTTTCTGACACTATAAAAGACATTGAAAAGTTACAAAGTTCTTCT
>NW_023240471.1:0-1280 GCF_002007445.2 Ailuropoda melanoleuca
AATATTACAAAGGACTTGCAAGAAAATGTGAAGGAGTCCAAAGAGTTAAAAATGGCTCAGCTTTCTGGGTTTGTCAACTGTATGGTGGTAATACCATCCACTAGTCCTCCATATAAGAGTCAGGGCTAGTGGAGATGTCCGTACAGATCCCTGTTTATTTATCATGGAAACAGCCAACAGTGGAAAGAGCAGAGAGAGGTGGGAGCAAGAGACCAAGTCAAGGAGATAAACAGTAGCTGGACAAAAGAGAATGAAGGAACGGAGGGATATTGACATTCTGGCCCACTAGGGAGGGGGGCTGGATTGGGGTCCTCCAGGGTACAGCTGGTTCTTGGTGAGCTCGTGAAGGCCCACCTGCAGCAGCTGTTAGTGTCTTCACCTATGGAGGCTGAATCCTGTGTAGACCAAGACATAGACATGCTGGTAGTGGTGGGCCTGGTCTACCAGCACCTTCTGTGACCTTGCCCTCTCTGGTTGGAAAGAACGGAATCCTCCAATGAGGGGCCAACAGGCCTCCTGTAAAAGTCTGGATTGACTGACTGAGGATTCCTAAGGGAATCCCAAGTGAATGGGCTAGGATGACAGTGTCATCCTCTAGGAGACAACAGGTCTAAGGCCTAGCAAGGGTTACAACTCAAGAAGAGCCCTTAACTCTTCTTGACCAAACTGATGGAGAAAGTAGGTTGACCCATAATATGAAATATTTTACGCTGCTCTAGGAATGTTTAATCTCACATATACTTGGAAGCCCAGGTATTTGCTGTGTGTGTTGGATAACCGAAATCCGCGTTGAACATGTACACACCATCTGCTTTTAAGTGCGGGGTGTTCGTTCCCACTTCATCTGCATCAAAAGGCAGTAACAGATGGGATGACTAACATCCTAGTGGCTAATTTGAACCGATCTTGTATCATATGGATGTGGCACTGAAGAAGTTATATGTAGGCCTATTTCCTTATTTAAGCAGAAACTGAATTCTAGAAAGGAACCCGTTTTCTCAATTGGAAGCGTAAACAAAAATATGGCCCTATTCTGAGATTCATGAGATGAGAGTTACCAGAGGGATGCCCACACAGTCCTTAGGAAACAGTCTTTCCATCTGGGTGCCAATCACAAGAGAAAGTAAACATTTTTACGGCAAATTGGAGGATATGTGTGCTGCTCGTGAGGCCATAGCATGATTGCACAGACCCCTCTGGGCTCCCAGGAGCCGGGATTGAGGTCAAAAATTAAATACACCTATACACGTCACTGTAGACTGAATATTTGTGCCCCCCCC
>NW_023240472.1:0-1281 GCF_002007445.2 Ailuropoda melanoleuca
GCCTGGGTGGCTCAGTCAGTTAAGCGTCTGCCTTCAGCTCAGGTCATGATCCCAGGGTCCTGGGATCGAGCAGCAGGGAGCCTGCTTCTCCCTCTCTCTGCCACTCCCCCTGCTTGTGCTCCCTCTCTTTCTCTCAAATTAATAAATAAGATCTTTAAAAAAAAAAAAAAAAGAAAGAGTGGGTGGGACCTGTGATCTGCTTCTGAACTAATGGATTATGGCCAGCATGACGGAATGCCACTCCTGGGGTTACATTACATTCTGTAAATCCATCTTGCTGGCCAACTTTCTCCACCAGAGTCCTGCTCTCCCACTGATGGCTTTGAAAAAGCAAGCTGCCGTGAATCCTACAGGCCCCAGGAATTAAATGTTCCCACATGGAGTGAGCATGGAAAGGAATGCTTCCACAGTCGAGCCTCCAGTTAAGACACCTTGACTTCAGCTTGTAAGACCCTGAACAGAGGACCCACCTAAGCCCTGCCCAGACTTCTGACCCACAGAAACCATGAGATAATAAACGTATTATCATTTTAAGCAACTAAGTTTGCGGTAATGATATTATGGAGCAATAAATAACACACCTCCTAATTCCATCTCCTCCCACTCCAAGTAGAAGCACCACCAGGAAACTTGGTATATGTCCTTGTTCCCGTGTTTAAATAACTTTCCTGCATACACGTTTACTGATGCGTAATCTACGCTATGTGCTATAGATTGAACGGTTGTGTTTCCCCCTCCAACCCAAATTCATATGTTAAATCCTAATCCCCAACGGGATGGTAATAGAGGGTGGGGCCTTTGGTAGGTGATGAGGTCATGGGGGCAAAGCCCTCATTAATGGGATCAGTGCCCATTTTCTCTTTCAGAGAGACCTGGGAGAGCTCCCTCACCCCTTCCACTAAGTGAAGACACGGCTAGAAAATATCCGTAAACCCAAAAGTGAGTTCTCACCAGACATCAAATCTACCTGTACGTTGATCTTGGACTTACCGGCCTCCAGAGCCTTCACAAATAAATCTGTCTTGTTTATAAGCTGCCCAGACTATGATGTTCTGTTATAGCAGCCTGAGTGGACTCAGACACTATTGTTTCTCGAATTTTTAGATTGACGTAAATGGTATCACCCTGTACGTATTGTGCAACTGACATTTTTCGCTCAATGTTATATATATATTTTTAAAGATTTTATTTATTAATTTGACAGAGAGAAACAGCCAGCGAGAGAGGGAACACAAGCAGTGGGAGTGGGAGAGGAAGAAGCAGGCTCCCAGTGGAGCAGGG
>NW_023240473.1:0-1281 GCF_002007445.2 Ailuropoda melanoleuca
CTCTCACTGGCTGTCTCTATCTCTGTCGAATAAATAAATAAAATCTTTAAAAAAAAAAAAAAAGAAAAACAGGTTTTTTTTAAATTACAAAAGAAATCACTATATTATGAAGTTACAAAGTAGGAGAGGACCAACATTTGCTGTTCGGTGTGCTTTAAAGCTATAATTATATAAAATTAAGTGGACATTGTTTCATGGATCATATCATGCCCTGATAATCTGGGTAATATTAGGATTTCATGGTGTGTAAAACATGACACTGATCCGCATTGGAATTTTCTCTTTAATTATGCAAAAAATTATTTTCATAATAATCTTTTATTTGGAAACACAAGACTGCCTGTTTCTACACTGGATTTCAAAAGGTTTTCCCTTGAGTCTTTTTGTTCTTTCACCCCCCTCCCTCATGGCTTGATAGAGGAATATGGTACCTTGGCTATTCATAGCTGGCTCTACCTCAGGTCTGACCACATCTGTCCACCTCCATCTCTATCTAAGCAACCGTCCTCTTTCACTCAGATTTCATAACCCTCCCATCTGGCCTCTCTGTTGTCTGCCCTTCTTCCCCTACAGTCTAAGCTCAAAAGGGAAACCAGAGTGAACCTGTCAAGGTGCAAGTCAGGCCATGTCACTCCTATGCTCAGAATCCTTCAGTGGGTTCTTAACTTCATCAAAGGAAAATTCAGTTTTTACAGTTATCTTCAAGACCCTACACCATTGAAACACTTCCAAATTTTTCTTTAACGTCTTCGACTTTGTCTCATTCTGCTCTTATTTATGCCTTCGGCACTGGTGAGTATTTGGGTAATTTTGTAGTTCCCTGCTTTATTTTTTGCTGTAGATCTTATCATCATCTGACATTGTATATATTTTGCTTATTTGTGTGTTATCTGTCTTCCCCCCACATCCAACCCTATAATGTAAATTTTCTGAGATCAAAGAGTTTCATCTTTTTGTTCACTGCTCTATCTTCGACACCCAGAACAGTGCTTGGGACCAAGTAGTAGCTCAATGAATATCTGTCAAATATATTCAAGGCTCAGGTTGATAGTGCTTTACCCTGAGTCACACATGTAGTAAATATTAGAAGTAAGTGATTTAAACCCTAAAACAAACATTTCAGTTGCTTGGTGAGGCTAAGGGTAGAGGTCAAAACTGGTGGACATGGTGGTGGAATCAAGAGGCTCTGGCCTTTTGGATGCCTCTCTAACAGTAGAAGTGTGCTTTCTTTTGCATCTGAAAGCTCTTGCAGCATGTGACAATTTTTCCATTCTAGGTCCA
>NW_023240474.1:0-1381 GCF_002007445.2 Ailuropoda melanoleuca
AAAAAAAAACCTCCTTATCAACCTACAGCCTAATAAAATTGCTTAAAACCAATGATAAAGAAAAAATCTAAAAAGCAGATGGAGATGAATCCATTGCATTACCTGTCACGTCCCTAATTCTGTAGATGGCCTCTGTTTCTTTCTGGTCTGTGTTACTCTGGGAATCTCTCTTCACTTACAGGATCCCCCTTCCTATTTCTTGCAGGGTGGTTTAGTGGCCAGATCCTTTGAGTTTCTTTCTATCCTGGAAGCTCTTTATCTCTGCTCCTATTCGGAATGACTCCTTGCTGGGTAAAGGATTCTTGGCTGCATGTTTTTCTCATTTAGTACCCTGACTCGATCACGCCAGCCCTTTCTGGTGTTCCAGGTCTCTGTGGATAGGTATGTGGCTAGTGCAATGTGCTTACCCCTGTTGGTGAAGACCCTCTTGTCTCAAGCTGCTTTCAGGATTTTCTCTTTATGTGTGAAATTGCAAACATCACTATTCTATGTTAGGGTGTTCCTCTCTTCTTATGGATTTGGGGAAGAATCCTCTCTACCTCTTGGACTTGAATGCCTGTTTCCCTCCCAGATTAGGGAAGTTCTCAGCTGCGATGTACACGGATAGATCTTGTGTCCCTCTGTGTCTTCTCCCTCAGGGCCAGAAGTAATTCAAATATTGTTTCCTTTTGTGGCATCACTGATTTTTTGATTCCTCCACCCATGGTCCATTCGTTGGCTTTCTCTCTTTTCCTCAGCTTCCGTCCATTCCTTCAGCTTGTCTTTGGTGTCACTGACTCTGTCTTCTGCCTCATTGACCCTAGCCGTTAGAGCATCCACATCCAGTGTAGACTGCATCTCAGTTAGAGCCTTTTGAATTTGGGCCTGATTGATTTCATTTCTGCACTATGAGAGTCTCTCGTGTCATTTATACATTTTTCAAGCCCAGCTAGCAACTTTGTAATTGTCATCCTGAGTTCCAGCTCTGACATCTTACTTCAAACTGTATGCATTAGATCAGTAGCAGAGAGTGTTACCTGTGGCTCTTTCTTTTGCTGTATGCCTCCCTCTAGTCACTTTTCCCATAGAAGAATGGATGGGGGAGAGAGAGATTACGATCTCACAGGGGGGACAAAAGAGGGTGACCCACTTGGACCTGAGTTTCTTCTGGTCTGTGTGTTAGAAGTCACTAAATCCCNGGTGATCCACTTAGTATCGAGTGTCTTTTGGTCTCTGTGTTGGAAGTCACTAAATCCCAAAATTGTAAAGAAAGCCCAACTCATATATATATATATATACAGAAATCAAATTGAATATAGAGAAAGGAATCCAAGAATGAGGAATATATGTATAAAATGTCAATGTAAAAATGAAAGTTAAGAAAAGATTGAAAAACGAAGAG
>NW_023240476.1:0-1281 GCF_002007445.2 Ailuropoda melanoleuca
CCAGTAGTGTCTTAGTTTGAGTTCATCCAGGACCTGACTCTAAGACAAATATTTATTCTGGAGGTGATCTCAGAATATTCCAGAAGGCAAAGCAAGAAACTGAGACATACACATGAAGGTACTCAATATATGTTGGTTCCAACACACAGTAGTCCCCCCATTATGCACCATTTTGCTTGCCACAGGTTTTAGTTGTTCATGGCCAATTGCATTCTGGAAGCAGATGGTCCCCTTCCTGACATGGCATCTGAAGGCCAGTAGTAGCCTAAAGCTATGTCATCAGCCTCACATCATCTCATCACAGAGGCATTTCATCATCTACATCACCACAAGAAGCAGGAGGGTGAGTACAGTAGCATGAGATATTCTGAGGGAGAGACCACATTCACATAACTTTTATTACATTATATTGTTATCATTGTGTTACTTTATTATTAGTTATTGTTCATCTCTTACGGTGCCTACTTCAAAAATTAAACTTGATCATAGGTGTGTTTGTATAGGAAAAAACATAGTATATATAGGGTATGGCACTATCCATGGCTTAAGGTATCCACTGCGGGTCCTGGAATGTATCTCCCACAGATCACGGTGGTGGGGGTGGGGAACTGCTGTATACACAGCAGCTGAGGTGTGTTTCGGGGAAATAAAAGAGAGAGTTGCCATTTCTAGGCAGACAGCAAGAGAATGAAAGCTCAGTAACTGTAGAGATGAGGATCAAATTAATTATTAGTACTTGAAAGATGGGAGTAGCAGAAAAGGAGACACGAGGGAATGGAACTCTAAAGCACTCATGCCAAAATACACCTTTTCCACAAACACTCCAGAAGAAGGTGATCCCTGCAAAGGGTGTTAGTGAGATCCTGCTGTTCTGTACATGCAACCAGAGTGGCAAATGCTGGGTAACAAGAGGCTTTGTTAAAAGATGGGGAATTGGTGAGTTATAAACGTGTGAAGAACTCCCCTGGTCAGCTTTTTCATTTTTACATATTTAAACATTCTAATTGTCATTGATAGTTTAAATCCAATATATATTCAACACATGTTTTTTGAGCCTTTCCTTCCTAAATACCAGGCACTAGCCTGGAATTATTGCGAGAGGAAGGAAATCAGTACGATCACTTTACCAATTAAGGATATTGCAACTTAGCTGTGCTTAAGTAACAGAAAGGCCTTCATTGGTTCAAAGCGCATTTCTATCCTGCTTGCTTGCCTGCCTTTCCCAGGAGATGTGGTATAACCAGCCCCGCAGAACTGATGGCGTGCCTGCAGGTATGGGTC
>NW_023240478.1:0-1281 GCF_002007445.2 Ailuropoda melanoleuca
ATTATATATGTACATGCACACACACAAACACACATATATGCTCTAAACTATTATATAAGAAATACTATATATATCATACATATATGACATATATGTATGATATATATATGGAATACTTTGGTGTGAGAGCTCAATTTTGGAGAGACAATTTTGAAAATACTAAACTTTAGATATCCTAAGACATCCAAGTGATAATACATAGAGGAGGAAAAACTAGATATGCCATTCAAGAATTTACTGAATGTACCAGAATTGAGATATAAATTATGGAGACATTAATATGTACATAGTGTCATGGTTAATTTTATGTGTGAATTTGACTGGATGACAGGGTACCCAAATATTTGGCTAAATGTTATTTCTGAGTGTGTTTGTAACAGTGTTTCAGGATGAAATTAGCATTTGAATCACAGACTAAGTAATGTGGGTGGGCGGTATCCAATCCACTGAGGGCCTGAATAGGGGAAAAAAAAAAAAGTGGAGGAAGCATTTACTCTCTTTTTGCTCTGACTGCATGAGCTGATACATTGTTTTTCTCCTGCCCTAGGACTGAGTCTTATACCATCAGTGTTCCTGGTTCCTTCAGGGCTTAGGACTCAGACTGAAATTTATACCGTTGGCTTTTGTGGGTGGCTAGCTTGCAGATGGCAGCTCTTAAAACTTCTGTTTCCATAACCAGGTAAGGACTGAGCTCTGTGTAATTGTGTTTTGAAGTCTGGAAAATGAGGAGTAGCCAGCAAAGGAATTGAGAAGTGATGACCTAGATAGAAGAATAAACAAAGTGTGTGGCATTCTGAAAGTCAAGGGAATAAAATGATTCAAAGGTGGGACGGGGTAAGCAATTCAAATGCTATCTGTAACTCAAGTAACATGAAGGCTGAGTATGGGCTAGTTTTAGATATTCGGCATTTGATTTGTCTCTGGTTTTAGTTGAACATGAGTCTGGATTATGGAAGAAAATTCTCTCTCTCTCCCTCCGCCCCAACTTACATATTTAAGAATTATTTGTGGTATTTGAAGTCAAAGATGTGATAAAATTTCCCAAGAAAATAACTAATCATGATGTGAAATCAGAAAAAGGAATAACCAGGGGCACCTGGGTTACTCAGTCAGTTAAGCGTCTGCCTTTAGCTCAGGTCATGATCCCAGGGTCCTGGGATAGAGTCCTTGGTCGAGCTCCCTGCTCAGTGGGGAGTCTGCTTCTCCCTCTCCCTCTGCCTGCTGCTCTTCCTGCTTATGCTCTCTCTGAGAAATAAATAAATAAAATCTTAAAAAAAAAAA
>NW_023240479.1:0-1281 GCF_002007445.2 Ailuropoda melanoleuca
ATTCCTTGAAAGACATAATCTACCAAAATTCACAGAAGTAGATAATCTGAGTAAGACTATATCCATTAAGGAAATTGAATCAATAATTAATAACCTCAAACAGAAAGCACCAGGCCCAGAGGAGTTCACTGGTCAATTCTACCAAATATTTATGAAATAATGATACCAACTTCCTACAATCTGTCCCAGAAAATAGAAGTGGAGGGACCACTTCCTAACTCATTCTATGAGACCAACATTACCCTAATACCAAAACAAACTGAAGACATTAAAAGAAAGGAAAACTACAGACCAATATACATTCAAGTATGCAAAAATCCTCAACAAAATATTAGCAAATTGAATTCAACAATGTGTAAATTAATTATGGAGCATGGACAAATGGGATATATTTCAACTATGTAAGACTGGTACAACATTTGAAATGAATTAATGTAATCCTGCACATTAACATTCTAAGGAAGAAAAATCATATGATCATTTCAATAGATGTATAGGAAACATTTGATATAATCCAACACTCCCTCAAAAAATTTTTTAAAAACACTCAGAAAACTAAAAGTAGAGGGAACTTCTTCAATTTGATATAGAATATCTACAAAAACCTATAGTCAATATCATACTTAACCGTGAGAAACTAGATGCTTTCCCCCTAAGAGAAAACAAGGCAAGGATGTCCCCTCTCACTACATTTGTTCAAGATCATAGTGGAATTCCTTGTTAATGTAACATGACAAGAAAAAATATATATACAGACTGTGAAGGAAGAAATAAAACTGATTGAAGATGCCATGACCATCTATACAGAAAATCCCAAAGAATTGACAAAAACCTCCTGTAACTGGTTATAGTAAGTTTGCAGAATACAAGATTATTTCCATATTTAGGAAAGTATATTTACTTAAATATTAAATTCTGCTACATTCCAGGATATATGTTGAAGATATAGAAGTAGCTAGGACACTCTTTGGTGCCCCCTGAATTTCGAATCAACTGTAATAGTTATCAAACTGTAGGTGGCAAAGAAATCTCCTGAGTAGATTGTTTAAAAAACAAATGGCCAGACCCAATGACTAGCAATCTGGACTATGCTGTGCCAAGTTAGTCAGGCTTCAGTTTTTATAAGTACATCTATATGACTGTGACATATGGTAAACTAAGACTGTACTTCTAGAAACATTGGTCTTAGGAAAGGACTGAAAACTAGTAAAAGACATGGCCTCAGAGTTGTGTACGTCCACACTTTATTCTAGGTAAGTGGCTTCCCACAGTGCTGTTAGA
>NW_023240480.1:0-1563 GCF_002007445.2 Ailuropoda melanoleuca
TTTCCAGGACTCATCCTCAGGAAAGAGGCCTACACTAGTGGTAATAATCTGGGAATCATGTTCACGTAGGAGTCCAAATATGCCACCCTCTGAGATAGAGAATGTTGTGTGTGGAGTAGGTTTAGAGATAGGGAAGAATATATTTTTCATTCAAGTGGAAATGCCATGTGGGAGGTTGGATTTCCAGGACTCATCCTCAGGAAAGAGGCCTACACTAGTGGTAATAATCTGGGAATCATGTTCACGTAGGAAGAATATACCATAGAAGACTGGATTCAGTGATGGAGTCCATAAGATGAGAAATGAGGAAAGTCTATCCAATTTAGGGACACCGATATCACTGGTGACCTTGAAAAAAATAGGCAAACTGTGGAAGGGGCTAAGATACCCTTCAACAGATGAATGGATAAAGAAGATGTGGTCCATATATAAAATGGAATAGTACTTAGCCATCAGAAAGGATGATTACCCAACATTTGCATCAACATGGATGGAACTGGGGGAGATTATGGTAAGTGAAATAAGTCAAGCAGAGAAAGATACTTACATGGTTTCAGTTATTTGTGGAACATAAGGAAGAGCACTGAGGACATTAAGAGAAGGAAGGGGAAAATGCAAGGGGGAATTCAGAAGGGGAGAAGAACCCAGGGAGATATGGACACCAGGAAACAAACTGAGGGTTTTAGAGGTGAGGGGTTGGGGGATGGGTTAGCCTGGTGATGGGTATTAAGGAGGGCACATATTGCATGGAGCACTGGCTGTTATACACAAACGATCATGGAACACTACATCAAAAACTAATGATGTACTGTATGGTGACTAACATAACATAATAAAANCCATAATAAAAAAATTTTTTAAGAGCATTTTCTGTGTTAGGTACTATTGTATGCTTACAAAGGTTTAAAGAGAATAAATAGAAAGATAAATGGGAAATAGGCATTACGGAACCTCTTAAGTTCTGCTACAAATAAGAGACAATGAAATGGAGTAGTAGCTGATAAAGGAAATGAGATCAAGGGACGATTTCATTTTAAAATAAAAGAAATAACAGACTGCTTCTTTGCTGAAGCAAATGATCCATTAGTCAGGAAAATATAGATGAAATAAGAGATGCCTTTAAGTGAGTGATAAGGACATGAGGCTCAGAACACAGACTATAAAGAGATTGATTGCCTTTGGATAGGAGCACAGGTAATGTGTTTATTGGAGAAGGTGGAAGGTAGCAAATAATTGAACAGATACTAGAACAGATACTAGTAGATATAGTCATGACACTGTGGAAATGTTCTTCTGATGGCTTAATTTTTCTCAATGAAATAGGAAGCAAGTTCATCTAATGTTTCTCAATAAATTTGATGCTTACAAAATAGCTTTTTAGATAGATATTCTTTGCCAAACTAACGCACCATTTTACCCTATTTTGCTATGTCTTTGTATCACGAATAGTATGGAATTTTTCAATTCTAATATAGAGATAAAATATGATTTACAAGCTAACATTAGTAACAGCAAGTTCCTATAAAAAAGTGGTAAGATCAAAATTTGTTTCAGATGTTAGTA
>NW_023240480.1:7776-11561 GCF_002007445.2 Ailuropoda melanoleuca
TATATATATATATATATATATATATATGTATTTTAGCCGTTCTGCTGGGTGTGTATCTGTGCTTTAATTTGCATATTCCTGATAAGTAATGATAGTGAATACATTTTCATGTGGAAATATTTTTTGCTCAAAATTTTTATTTATTTTTATTTGAATATAATTGGCATACAATGTTACATTAGTTTCAGGTGTAGAGTATCATGGTTTAGCTTGTCTATATGTTATGCTATGCTTACCACAAGTGTAATTACCGTACCATTGACTGTATTCCCTATGCTATACCTTCCATTCCCATGACTTATTCATTCTGTAACTGGAGGACTGTGTCTCCCATTCCCCATTCACCCATTTTGCCCATCCTCCCATCCTCCTCCCCTCTGGCAACTGTGTTTGATCTCTGTATTTATGGCTCTGTTTCTGCCTTTTATTTGGAAATCTTTTTCATGAAGTGTCCATTCAAATTGCTCAGTTGTTAGTTGGATCATGTGTATTATTTTATTGACTTACACAAGTTTTTTGTATAATAAATGTAGAGACTATGGACTCTGAGAAACAAACTGAGGGCTTTAGAGGGGAAGGGGTGGGGGAATGGGATAGGCTGGTGATGGGTAGTAAGGAGGGCACGTATTGTATGGTGCACTGAGTTTCATACGCAACTAATGAATCATTGAACTTTACATCAGAAACCAGGGATGTACTGTATGGTGACTAACATAATATAATAAAAAAACATTAAAAAATGTATAATAAAATCCTTAGTTGGATATATGTTTGCAGTGATTTAATCTTTCGGTGACTTACTTTTCACTTTCTTAGTGATGTATTTTAGTAAACAGAAGTTCTTTAATGATGTCATTTTTTTTAATATATGGTTAAAAACAATTCTAAGAACTCATCTCTCTGAAAATCATGAAGATATTCCATTATAAACTAGATGCCTAAATATTTTAGCTTTTACATTTGGGAATATGATATATTTTAAATTTTGTGTTTGGTGAAATCTCTTCACTTAATTTCTCTCAGTTATGTATTTTAGTATTGAGAGGAAAGGTCTTGTATCATTTTTTGTTAGATGTTTTTTCATCTTTATGACAGTTTAGAACTAGTGTAAATTTTTTCCTTTAATTTTTTTTTTCTAGATTGGTTGTAGCAAGTTTGCTAAATTCACATAGCATAAATATTGCATTGAATCTGTAGTTTACAGTTATTTATGTGGACATCTTAACAATATTAAGTCTTCAATTCCATGAGTGCGCAGGATATACTTATATTTATTTGTGTCTCCAATTTCTTTGTCAATGTTTATAGTTTTTAGTGTACAAGCTTGTCACCTCCTTGTTTAGGTTTATTCCTAAGTTGGTTTTTTTATGCTATTGTAAATGAAGATGATTTCTTAATTTCTGTATTGGACTCTTATTGTTAGTATATACAAATGCAGGTGATTTTTCTTTTTAGTTTTTATTGAAATTCCAGTTAGGTAACATACAGTGTAGTATTAGTTTCAGGTGTAAAATTTAGTGATTCAGCACTTACATACATCACCCAATACTTACCACAACAGTGCAACTCTGTTTTTTGTTTGTTTGGTTGGTTGGTTTTCTGTCCTGCAACTTTGCTGAATTTATTAGTTCCAGAAGTGGTTTTGATGAAATCTTTATGATTTTCTTTTTTTAAAATTTTTTATTATGTTAGTCACCATACAGTACATCCTTAGTTTTTGATGTAGTGTTCCATGATTCATTGTTTGTGTATAATACCCAGTGCTCCATGCAATATGTGTCCTCCTTAGTACCCATCACCAGCCTATTACAATCCCCCACCCCCTCCCCTCTGAAGCCCTCAGTTTGTTTCCCAGAGTCCATAGTCTCTTGTGGTTCATTCCCCCTTGTGTTTACCCCCCCTTCATTCTCCCCTTCTTTCTCCTACCGATCTCCCTGATATTTCTTATTTTCCATAAATGAGTGAAACCATACGATAACTGTCCTTTCTCTGCTTAACTTATTTCACTTAGCATAATCTCCTCCAGTCCCGTCGTCCATGTTGTGCAAATGTTGGGTAATTGTTCTTTGTGATGGCTGAGTAATATTCCATTGTATATATGGACCACATCTTAATCCATTCATCTGTTGTAGGGCATCTCGGCTCCTTCCACAATTTAGCTATTGTGGAAAATGCTGCTATGAACATTGCGGTGCATATGGCCCTTCTCTTCACTACATCTGTATCTTTGGGGTAAATACCCAGTAGTGCAATTGTTGGGTCATAGGGTAGCTCTATTTTAACTTTTTGAGGGACCTCCACACTGTTTTCCAAAGTGGCTGTACCAACTTGCATTAAGAATCTGTAGTCTACAAATACATAATTTTATTCTCCCTTTCCTTTATAGAAGATACCCTTTGTCTCTCTTTCTTACATAATTGCTTTGGATTTTACTTCCAATATCATGTTGAATAGAAGTGGTGAGAATGGGCATTTTTGCCTTATTCCTGATTGAGAGGAAGAGCTTTTAGTGTTTCACCATGGTAATATTAGCCGTGGCTTTTCATAAATGATGTGTTGAGATACTTTTCTGCTTCTATTCCTTGTTTTTGTTTTTAATTTTTATTTATCTTTATTAGTGATGCATAATTGACTTAACAGTATTCTATTGCTGTCAGATTACAACATCTTAATTCAGCAATTCTATATATTACTCAATGCTTACCACAATAAATGTAGTCACCATCTGTCACCGTACATTATTTCAATATTATTGACTATATTTCTTAAGCTATACTTTTCATCCCCATCACATTTATTTTATAACTGGAAGTTTGTACCTCTTAATCTCCTTCATCTACTTCACCTGTCCATCCCCCCCCGCCTCCCCTCTGCCAATCATTAGTTTGTTCTCTGTGTTTAAGAGTCTATTTTTTGGTCCATTTCTGTGGTTTTTAAGATTTCACATGTAAGTGAAATCATATGGTATATGCCTTTGTCTGGCTTATTTCACTTAACATAATACCTCTGGGTCCATCCATGTTATCACAAGTGGTGATATTTCATTCCTTTTTATGGCTGAGTAATATTGTTTTATATATATATCCATTCATCTATTGATAGATAGTTGGGTTACTTCCCTATCTTGGCTATTGTAAAGAATACTGAAATGAATGTCAGGTTACTTATATCTTTTCAAATTAGTGTTTTTGATTTCTTTGGGTAAATACCCGAAGTGGAATTACTGGATCATAGAGCTCCCTTTTCTCCATATTTTCTCCAAAACGTGTTATTCTTTTTTTTGTTTTGTTTTGTTGTTTTGTTTGTTTTTTACTAGCCATTCCAGCAAGAGTGTGGTGGTAGTTCATTGTGGTTTTGATTTGCATTTCACTAATGATGAGTGGTGTTGACCATCTTTTCCTGTCCTTTGGCCATCTGTATGTCTTCTCTGGAGAAATGTTTATCCAAGTCCTCTGACACTTTATTAATTGTTTTTGTTGTTGAATTGGTTATTGAATGGCATGTGTTCTTTATATATTTTGGATATCAACCCCTTATTAGAGATATCGTTTTATAAGTATCTTCTTCCATTCTGGATCTTGCTTTGACATTTTTTGGTAGTTTTCTTCATTGTTTAGTACTTTCTTACATTTTCTAANTTGGTAGTTTTCTTCATTGTTTAGTACTTTCTTACATTTTCTAACTTACTGTTTCAGTTCTTCCTGTGTTCATCCATTCTTCCCCTGAGATTAGTGAGCACCTTTATGGCTATTACTTTGAAGTCTTTATCAAGTAGGTTACTTAAC
>NW_023240481.1:0-1281 GCF_002007445.2 Ailuropoda melanoleuca
AAAAAAAAAAAAACGAGAGATAGAGAGAATGTTGGAATAAATCATGTGTAAGATGGTAAAAAACCAAACAAACAAAAAACCTATTTTTTTCTGACCAACATGGAGTTAAGCATGTCTCAAATCCCTCATAAGTCATTCTCTCAACTTAAGGAATGACGTTTACTCTATCAAATTACATGAAATTACACAATACAGAATAATTATGTAAAACAAAATAATGTTTTATATAACCAAGCAAGTCCATATCCTCAGTGAGAGCCAGTAGAATGCTTTATTATTAGAACAAATAAATACATGCTCTATGTCAAAGAGGTCCCTAGATCATGAGAAGGTAGTTTGGTCAGCGTCTTGATTTTAAAGCCTCTAAGACCCTGAGCAGAGAACCCAGACAAGCCTGTCCAGACTTCTAACCTGCCAAACTGTGAGGTCACAAATCTGTGTTATTTAAGCTGCTAGATGTGTGGTAACTGGGGACCCAGCAGTGGAAAACGAATACACTTGTGCCCAGTTTTTAAGAGAACAAGGCAAACGGGTGTCGAGCCCACGCCACAGAGTCAGCCCTTCACTCCCTTGGAGGGCATGCCCAGTCTAGGCTGTAAACCTAGAGGTGTGATTTGCTCCCCCTTGGGCCCTCACAGCTGTATCTGGTGGTCACTACATAGCAGCTGAATATTTTCCTTATGTATCTACTTTTGCACTCGGCACAATTTTGTTCAGTGAGTGGAAGAGATGCACGTTCCGTAATGCTTGTATTGAAGTGTTTGAAAATTCATTTTACAAGTTGGGTTTTTTTGTTTGTTTGTTTTTTTAAGAAGTTAACTTAAAAGACACATTCAGGATCAGTTTGAATATTTTAAATTTCCACGTGCAAAGACTTACCCACCAAGCTGTTGATCACAGGAACAGCAGTAAAATGCTATGAAAAATTCCTGTCCCAGAACAGTTTGGCATATTGTCCAACAAGATCTTTGAGATTTAATCTATAAGAGAAAATACTATGCTTCCTCTTAACTCGTGGTGTGGAAAACAATGTACTGACAGGAAATCATTCACACTATAGTTTATTTGATAGCACGTTTTAAAAATGGAAATGTGCACATGTGCATACATAGAAAAAAATCCGAACCCGTGGTGTCTCTATAGGTAAAAAGTGGTTCTCTCTGAGTAGTAAGATTGTGGGCAATTTATATTTTCTTCTCATTTGGGGGGAAGGCATTACCTTAACATTTTGTACTATCGACATATAAATTCTGGAATCCGAGAAAATAATTATCACAAGGA
>NW_023240482.1:0-1281 GCF_002007445.2 Ailuropoda melanoleuca
GTATAATCAAGGGGCTTTGGCAGCTTCAGGCAATACAGTTATGCTGCCAAGTAAGAACATTTTAATTCATAGGAGCTATAATTTGCTTTTCTTCCTATGTCTACTCTCCATCGTTTTGGCTTTTACCATATAAATAAGGATCGATTTTTCCAGAGTTCATATACTATGGAAACAATGTAACCATATTTCCTCAAATTGGATTCCATATATCTCAGTGCTTTGATGGCTTCCCAATAGCGTTCCATGTGGAAGAAGTATTTGATGTTAATCCTTTGCAAATAACAAGGAGATATTTGGTACACTTCAGAAAAAAATACGTTATTGCCTTGACTAACAAAGCAATCCCACAGCACATTTCCTTGTTAGAAAGCCCAGTGCCAGACCCTAAAAGAGTGGAGGCACACTATTTCTCCTTATTAACTTGACAAATATTAATTGGTCACCTACTATGTGCCAGACACTGTGCTAGGTTCTAGGAATATATCAGTCAACAAAATTCTCTGTTTTGAGAGTGCTGATACCTACCCTACTGGAAAAAGACAGTAAAAATGATAAATTATATAATATGTTAAAAGCTAAGCACTATGAAGCTGCAGAGCAGGGTAATGGCAGTGTAGAGAGCTAGAGTGGGCAATATATTAAATAAAGTGGTCAAGATGGGCTACATTGAGGAGGGAACATTAATAGGGTTTTGCTTCTTAATATAAATGAAATAGAGAGATTTTGGGATTTGATATTCATCTTTAAATGTTCACTCCGGGAACTATGTTGAGAATAAGTAATGGCAGCAGAGGGTGAGGCAGGGAATCTGATTAGAACCCTGTTGCAATATTCCAGGTAAAATAGGATGTTGGCTTGGATCAGGGTGTTAGCCGTGGAAATGGTGATACATTGCCGGAGTTCGGATGTTTGAAAAGTATAGTCCAAGGATTTCTTGATCGATGTGAATGTGAGAAAGAAGACTCAGGGATGCCTCCAAGGAGTTGGGCATGAGCCACTGGAAGGAAGAGTGTTAGAGGCAGGATGAGAGGCTCAGGTGAGGTCCTGCAAAGTTTGAGATGCCGTTTCAACCGGGGTGGAGATCCTGGACAGTTAGTTGCATATAAAAGTCTGGAGCTCATGGGAGACATCCAACAGAAGCGCTACCTCTAGCCAGATGGCATCTGTGCAAATTAGGAAAAGGCACCTCCTCTGGACCGGCAAAGCTCTGGACCAGGCCTCCACCTTCTTTCCCTTCTGCCTGGGAGCCTTCATGCAGTGTTAACCGTGCATACACCGTTG
>NW_023240483.1:0-1281 GCF_002007445.2 Ailuropoda melanoleuca
CAAGCAGGGGGAGTGGGAGAGGAAGAAGCAGGCCCACAGCAGAGGAGCCTGATGTGGGGCTCGATCCCAGATCACCGGGATCACACCCTAAGCCGAAGGCAGACACCTAACCGCTGTGCCACCCAGGCGCCCCTCAGTGCCTGACTTCTTAACACGAACATCTGAAACAAACTTGGTCTTACCCCTTTTTTATAGGAACTTGCTGTCAGTAATGTTAGCTTGTTAATGGAATGATTATCTCTATATTAGAATTGAAAAATTCAATATTATTCATGATACAGAGATATAGCAAAATATGTTAAAATGGTGCCTTATTTTGAAGAATACCTGACTAAAAAGCTATTCTATTGCAAACATCAAATTTATTGGGAAACATTAGATGAACTTGCTTCCTATTTCACTGAGAAAAATTAAGCTATCGGGAGAACATTTCCACAGTGTCATGACTTTATCTACCAATCTATTAGCATCTGTTCAATTATATGCTACCTTCTACCTTCTCCAATAAACACATTACTTATGCTCCTATCCAAAGACAACCAATCTTGTTATAGACTGTGTTCTGAGCCTCACCTCCTTATCACTCACATAAAGGCATCTCTTATTTCATCTATGTTTCCCTGACTAATGGATCATTTGCTTCAGCGAAGAAACAGTCTGTTATTTCTTTCATTTTTAAAATGAATTCTCCCCTTGATTTTATTTCCTCTATGAGCTACTATTCCATATCATTGTCTCATTTTTGTCACAAAAGTTAAGAGGCTCTGTAAGGCCTTTTTCCCATTTCCCTGTTTCCAGGCATACTTTCCAGGCATACTTCAGTACCTAACAGTGAAAACACTCTTTTCAAGGTCACCAATGATATCTGTGTCCCTAAATTGAATACTCTTTCCTCATTTCTCATCTTATGAACTCCATCATTGAATCTAGTCTCCCATGGTATATTCTTCCTACGTGAACATGATTCCCAAATTATTACCTGTAGTGTAGGCATCTTTCCTGAGGCTGAGTCCTTGAAATCCAACCTCCCTCATGGCATTTCCACTTGAATGACAAATAGATTCTTCCCCATCTCTAAACCTACTCCACTCACAACATTCTCTATCTCAGAGGATGGCATTTTTGGACTCTCTTTCTTATATGCCACATCCAGTTTATCTGGAAATTCTGTTGAACTACGTTCAATACATATTCCAAATTCAACCATGTTTAATCATGTTTGGACCTATTTTCTCATTCTGAGCCACTGTCATCTTTCATCTGACTGATTGCAATTCCCTC
>NW_023240484.1:0-1281 GCF_002007445.2 Ailuropoda melanoleuca
CAGTGTCTAGGGCTGGAATCAGGGGCTTAAGGCTAACCCAAGAAGTCGGCAATGGCTGCAGAAAGCAGTGGCCTTCCCTCCTAAGCTCCGGGATCAGCAGCTCCTTGTCACGGGAAAGCGACCCAGAGACACCGTGCTGGCGCCCCGGGGTCCCTTAGAACCTATGCGTGGAAGGCAACCTGGTGGAATGGGGGAGGAAGGGAGACAAGGAGGAGGCCAGAAGAGAAAAAACAAGAACTAGGAGGCAAGAAAGAAGGAGTGCAGAACGCAGAGGGCCTTCTTAGGTCGCAGCTGAGAGAAGGAGCTGGGAGGCCGGCGCACACCGCAGGCCTGGGGCCGCCTGCAGTTTCCGAGATCGTTCGCTTTGGAGAACGGCTGCTCCCACCAGGACTGCCCAGGGATTCCATCCCCCTGTATCCACCAGAAAAGCTTAATCTGGGCAACCCACGGCCAATGCGGATTTCTGTCCCTAACCCCCAGAGAATCGGGAGTCGGTCGCCCACGACGCCGACTCGGCAGGGCCCAGCCCTAACGTTCGCCGCAGCCCCTCCCCGCAGCCCTGCCGCCGGGGAAGAGTTTCACACTCGGCGGTGAGCAGCAAGCGGGGTGGCTGAGCGGCCCGTTTGAAGCGAAGCGCCCGGCTCTAGCAAGCGCCGTCTGCAGCAGGAGAGCCGCGCGGCCTGCGTTCTGGGGCGTGGAGCTCCGGAGAGCCCGGGCCGGGCCCGGAGGGCCAGGGAGCCGAGGAGAGGTGAACGCCGGCCCGGCCGGCCGGGATGAGGAGCGCAGATCCGGCCTGGGGCAGTGGGTGAGCGCCGGGCCGGCGGGGCCGGAGGCCAGGCGTCCCCTCCTGCCCAGTCTGGTCCCTGGAGTCCGAGCAAGCCTCGCCGCGCCCCCTCCCCTGCTCCGTCCCCTCCTCTCCTCTACGCGGGCTGAGCCTCCCTCCCAGCCCGGCGCTTCCCACGGGGAGAGGAGGAGGAAGAGGAGGGGGGAGAGAGGAAGGGCCAGGGAGGGGCGGGAGGAGCGAAGAGGGACAATTCGGAGCGGCCCGCGCGCCCCCGCCCCTTGAGCTCTGGCGACGAGGGCTCTTCGAGCCCGACCGGGTACAACAAGTCTGTCCGACGTCAGGGGGTCATTAATAACCAATTAGGAGGGTCACTGCGGCTCCTATAAAGGCGCTGAGATTTTGCCAAGGGGAAGACCGTCCGGGCCGGTGTGCGAGAGGCGAGCGCGCGTCCCAGAACCCCTTGCCGCCGTTTCTCTGCAGCCACCCGCCTCCCACCC
>NW_023240485.1:0-1281 GCF_002007445.2 Ailuropoda melanoleuca
TGGTGGTGCTGGTGGTGGTGGTAATATGATGATGGTGATGATGGTGCTGACAGTGGTAAGAATGACAACAAAAACAATCACAATAAGGACATTGATTGCTAACAATTATGGAATACCTGCCAAGTAGTCAGGCACTGTTCTAAGTGCTTTACATATATTACCTCACTTCCTGGTAGGGCAGGTGCTATCGTGACTTCTGTTTTATAGAAGGAAAAGAAGAATGCACAAATGGGAGACGTAACTTGCCCTTCTGGTCAGTGCTGGACCCAAACAGTACAGCTTGAGTCCGTGGCCTTCACCAACACCCTTTAAATTCAAACTACTTATTGAATTTGGAAACTGGATTCCTATGGGCTCAGGGCTTCAGCAAGCCGCCTTCCTCCTGCTTTCGGGTAAGGTATCATCCTCCACTGCTGAATTGCTGTTCAGACTTTCTCTGAGTTACTTATGTTAATTTTATGAAATAAAGAAGGGAGGCCACAATTACTAATATGCT
This sequence comes from Ailuropoda melanoleuca, assembly GCF_002007445.2. Classification (NCBI taxonomy): domain Eukaryota; kingdom Metazoa; phylum Chordata; class Mammalia; order Carnivora; family Ursidae; genus Ailuropoda; species Ailuropoda melanoleuca. Next base: position 497 of record NW_023240485.1, read on the forward strand.
TTATTATTGAAAAACAACGGGTATCATGTTTTAGCAGTGGCCTTCCAAATAATGATTATTATAGTTATTATTTAAGTGTCCCAGGCCTTAGATACAGCATATCTCATTTTTACTCTAACCACACAAGGCAAATGTCCATTTTCCATTAAGGCAGCTGAGGCCGAGAACATTCACATAACTGCCCTGACACCATGCTGCCCATGCTTTGGTCACTCTGGGCTGTGGCTCCAGGTCATCCTGGTTCTGCTGTCTCTGCTGTGGATGGCAACATCTCCCCGCTTCTCCATTTAAATTCCACGTGGTCCCCATATGGTTCTTTTGGTTTCAGGCAGTATCACATCTGAGTCACACTCGGCTAGTTTATAGTCATAAAATGATATGAGAGATCACTCTTATATAATGGCAGCAAGCAATCCCTTTGGTTGGGCATTTATAGACTCTTGAATCACTGAGGCAGATTTTGGAACTTAATAAAGAATAGACCAACAAGACTTGGCCTATTGAGGGTGTCCGTGAACTGTGCCACCAGCAAGTGTCCTCGGATCCCAGGGAAATGGAGGAAGAGTATGTAGGTTGCTTAATCACTCTGCTTTTCTGGCTGAGCCTGGGGTGTCGGGAGCAGGTGGGCTTCTCAGCTACTTAGAAGTTGCCTGATGCTTCACCTGTGGGATGCCAGCTGTGCCGTTCTGTTTTAAAATGATGGGTACCAGCATCTGTATACATAATTTAAAATAAATTTACATTCTTGGGGCGCCTGGGTGGTACAGCGGTTAAGCGTCTGCCTT
>NW_023240486.1:0-2637 GCF_002007445.2 Ailuropoda melanoleuca
AATATCTATGGCATATAGACTGATGTCGATAGAAATAAGCTCCTAAGAAACACCATTGTAATAAAATATACAAATATCTTGTAGACTAATTAAAAGTTATTTGATTTTTAAAATCTCCATTTTAGTCAATATTCCCATTAGTATATTTTTATCATTGCATTGAAGCTATGAAGAAAATGAAATAATCTGAGTCTTTTTAAAGATATTATGTCTTTATTTTGGAATGCACAAATCTAATCATGATCACCTTCTCTCAATTATGATAAATTAAACAAAATAACACAACCCAACAACCTGGCAAAATTAGCCTGGGGTGAGCTACTGCAAGTGACCACATCTTGCCATTATGATCTAAACTATAGTTAGGACTAACTTTAAGACTTGAGAATAGCTGATACATCCTTTCACGTCCTAGTGTCAGTGGAAAGTAAGTAATGAGAGGTTTGCATGTATGTGAAGGACTCTCAGGTTGTGGGAAGGTAACACATTTCTCTCATCTGCTTTGTTTGCTCTAGTGTTACCTTCCACTTGGTAATGGTGTCACTCAGGGCACATGAAGCAATGTGTACCAACATATGCTTGTTTATGCATACTCAACACAACCAAATTCAGTGGCTCTGTGATAGGTTTACAGACCGCACAGAACTCTAAAGCATTCTGGCCAACGCATTTCCTTTGGAGACTGGACAATTTATTTTTCTTCTTTTAACTCATTTATTCAGAATCCAACATTTTCGTCTGATTTAATCTTTATTCTGCTACATACGTAACTCCACATGCCTCCCCAGTTCTTTTTCCCTAAGGTGGAATTAAATCATGTATTGTTCTATCCCTGCATGTTCTTTACTCATTGTCATGTTTCTAATTTAACTATAATTTTATTAACATGAAGAGAAGGTCTCATTTCCATGGTAACCAGGACAAGGGCCTGGGCGGTATAATCTCATTTATATTATATAATCCATTTAGTCATACTTAAGCTCTAAAACTGTGTTCATGGCTCATTTTACTCTTGTAATGACAACAGTGCAGACACTCTGCAGTGAGCAATGTTCTTGCACCAGTTTTATCTGGTAAGGGTGAGAATAAAAGTGGGAATTAAGCAGAAACATATTTATATATATTTCTGATATATATAGGATATCAGAAAATTTTTATATCTTACATATCTTTATCTTGCCTTCGTGTGTGTGTGTGCATTCAGTAGAATAATAACACATTAATATCAGGAATAGTGGGTATCCTTGTTTACTCCTACCTATAATAGGAATGACTTTGGTATATCCATTTTCAGGATTATCCTGGTTTGGGGGTTGAAGTTGATATATTTTCTCAAATTAAGTAACTATGTATTTAATCATGATAAATCAAGTGTTTTCAGCAAGATTGATCATTGGATTTGGTCAAATCCCATTTCAGCATCCCTGAAGATGATAATACCATAGCATTAGAATACAGAGACTTTGGAGCCACTTTGGATTCAAAACTCAACTTCACCATCTACTGGCTACACAATCATTGTGAAGCTAAACCTTGCTTTACTTTATATTTCTTTAAGTTTCCTGTTAANTGTGTGTGTGTGTGTGTGTGTGCATTCAGTAGAATAATAACACATTAATATCAGGAATAGTGGGTATCCTTGTTTACTCCTACCTATAATAGCAATGACTTTGGTATATCCATTTTCAGGATTATCCTGGTTTGGGGGTTGAAGTTGATATATTTTCTCAAATTAAGTAACTATGTATTTAATCATGATAAATCAAGTGTTTTCAGCAAGATTGATCATTGGATTTGGTCAAATCCCATTTCAGCATCCCTGAAGATGATAATACCATAGCATTAGAATACAGAGACTTTGGAGCCACTTTGGATTCAAAACTCAACTTCACCATCTACTGGCTACACAATCATTGTGAAGCTAAACCTTGCTTTACTTTATATTTCTTTAAGTTTCCTGTTAAAAAATAGAAATAATATAAACCTACCTCATAAGATAATGATCATAAGAATGATTATCAACTGTAAAGTACGTTGAATACAGCTAGGTATTATGTATATGTTTCTTTGTATTATTCTTATTATATGTTTTCCTTAAAATATGAAAATAATGNTATTCTTATTATATGTTTTCCTTAAAATATGAAAATAATGACTATATAAATATATTTCCTAACATTTCACCAGCTTTGCATTCATATAACACATACTACTTGACTATGATGAATTATCTTTTTAATCAAGTGATAAATTCTGCTGTTAATATTTTAGTTAAAATATTTATGTCAACATTCATAACATATTACCACAAACTGAATGGCTTAACAGAAATGTATTCTTTCACAGTTCAGGAGGCTAAAAGTCTGAAATCAAGATATTGGCTTGGCCAGACTCCCTCCAGGAAGTCTAGAAGAGATTCCATTCCTTGCCTCTCTTCTGGTGGCTAGAGGCATTCCTTGGCTTTTGGCTGCATCACTGTAATCTCTGTATCTGTTTTACCATGGTCTTCTCCTCTGTATCTCAAACATTTCTCTTCCTTTCTCTCATAAGCATTTAGGAACCACTAAAGTAATCTAAGATGATGTCATATCAGTATCCTTAATTGAATTATACCTGCAAAGGTTTTCTTTCTTTCTT
>NW_023240487.1:0-271 GCF_002007445.2 Ailuropoda melanoleuca
TCGTGTTTCACTCACGGTAACAAAGCACCTTGATTTTTTTTCCACGTTCTATAAGGCCAATGTGACTTCAACGGCTTTATCTTCGCACGTTGTGTCTTGTTTCTAAGTGCTGGATATTTCCGAGGCACATTCACCCAATGGGGGATCTGGGTCCCTATTGAAAATGCAGATGTTAGCTAGAGGTGTTATCCTGGACGCTCTTCTTTAATACCAATAAGAAGGGCGCTGAGTCCTCGAAATTCTTGATCTTTTTCATTTAGACTCCCTTATT
>NW_023240487.1:355-6277 GCF_002007445.2 Ailuropoda melanoleuca
GTCAGGTTTCCATGAACACTTTCCCATATGTTTCCCTATTCTCGAAGCATGATGATAGGGCGAAGACGGCCACTGAACAGTGTTGTTTCTGACAGAAATATTTTAGGCATTTTCGTCCCATTTCCACCAGCAGTTTTGATAAGATTTACCTATGAAACAATAATTGCATTGGAGGCTGGTTGGCTAAATTTTGTTTCTCAGTGCTGTGTTCATCGTGTTTCACTCACGGTAGAGAAGCACCTTGATTTTGTTCCACGTTCTATAACGCCAATATGACTTCAAGGGCTTTCATTCACTCTTTGTTTCTTGTTTCTAAGTGCTGGATATTTCAAAGGCACATTCACGCAATGGGGAATCTGGGTCCCTATTGAAAACGCGGATGTTAGCTGGAGGTGTTTTCCTGGACGTTCTTCTTTAATACTAATAAGAAGGGCGCTGAGTCCTCGAAATTCTTGAACGTTTTCATTTAGACTCCCTTATTTAAGTGAGATGATGTTCGTTGATATTTCCCTGGATTGTGTGGTGTCTCAGAGACCACTATGTGGCACTCTCGTCAGGCTTCCGTGAACACTTTCCCTCATGTTTCCCTATTCACGAAGGATGATGATAGTGCTAAGACGGCCACTGCACAGTGTTGTTTCTGACAGAAATGGTTTAGGCATTTTCGTTCCATTGCCACCAGCAGTTTTAATGGGATTTACCCATGAAGCAAACATTGCATTGGAGGCTGGTTTGGCCAAATTTTGTTTCTCCGTGCTGTGCTGATCGTGTTACTATCAAGGTAACAAAGCACCTTGATTTTTGTTCCGCGTACTATAAGGCCGATGTGATTTCAAGGGCTTTATCTTCGCACTTTGTTTCTTGGTTCTAAGTGCTGGATGCTTCCAAGGCACATTTACCCAATGGGGAATCTGGGTCCCAAGGAAATGCGGATGTTAGCTGGAGGTGTTATCCTGGACGCTCTTCTTTAATACCAATAAGAAGGGCGCTGAGTCCTCGAAATTCTTGAACGTTTTCATTTAGACTCCCTTATTTAAGTGAGATGATGTTCGTTGATATTTCCCTGGATTGTGTGGTGTCTCAGAGACCACTATGTGGCACTCTCGTCAGGCTTCCGTGAACACTTTCCCTCATGTTTCCCTATTCACGAAGGATGATGATAGTGCTAAGACGGCCACTGCACAGTGTTGTTTCTGACAGAAATGGTTTAGGCATTTTCGTTCCATTGCCACCAGCAGTTTGGTTAAGATTTACCTATGAAGCAAACATTGCATTGGAGGCTGGTTTGGCCAAATTTTGTTTCTCCGTGCTGTGCTGATCGTGTTTCACTCACGGTAACAAAGCACCTTGATTTTTGTTCCACGGTCTTATCGCCGATGTGACTTCAAGGGCTTTATCTTCGCTCTTTTTTCTTCGTTCTAAGTGCTGGATATATCCAAGGCACATTCACCCAATGGGGAATCTGGGTTCCCAAGGAAATGCGGATGTTAGCTGGAGGTGTTATCCTGGACGCTCTTCTTTAATACCAATAAGAAGGGCGCTGAGTCCTCGAAATTCTTGAACGTTTTCATTTAGACTCCCTTATTTAAGTGAGATGATGTTCGTTGATATTTCCCTGGATTGTGTGGTGTCTCAGAGACCACTATGTGGCACTCTCGTCAGGCTTCCGTGAACACTTTCCCTCATGTTTCCCTATTCACGAAGGATGATGATAGTGCTAAGACGGCCACTGCACAGTGTTGTTTCCAACAGAAATGATTGAGGCATTTTCGTTCCATTGCCACCAGCAATTTTGATGGGATTTACCCATGAAGCAAACATTGCATGGAGGCTGGTTTGGCCAAATTTTGTTTCTCAGTGCTGTGCTGATCGTGTTTCACCTCACGGTAACAAAGCACCTTGATTTTTGTTCCACGTTCTATAAGGCCAATGTGACTTCAAGGGCTTTATCTTCGCACTTTGTTTCTTGGTTCTAAGTGCTGGATGCTTCCAAGGCACATTTACCCAATGGGGAATCTGGGTCCCAAGGAAATGCGGATGTTAGCTGGAGGTGTTATCCTGGACGCTCTTCTTTAATACCAATAAGAAGGGCGCTGAGTCCTCGAAATTCTTGAACGTTTTCATTTAGACTCCCTTATTTAAGTGAGATGATGTTCGTTGATATTTCCCTGGATTGTGTGGTGTCTCAGAGACCACTATGTGGCACTCTCGTCAGGCTTCCGTGAACACTTTCCCTCATGTTTCCCTATTCACGAAGGATGATGATAGTGCTAAGACGGCCACTGCACAGTGTTGTTTCTGACAGAAATGGTTTAGGCATTTTCGTTCCATTGCCACCAGCAGTTTTAATGGGATTTACCCATGAAGCAAACATTGCATTGGAGGCTGGTTTGGCCAAATTTTGTTTCTCCGTGCTGTGCTGATCGTGTTTCACTCACGGTAACAAAGCACCTTGATTTTTGTTCCACGTTCTATAAGGCCGATGTGACTTCAAGGGCTTTATCTTCGCACTTTTTTTCTTGGTTCTAAGTGCTGGATGCTTCCAAGGCACATTCACCCAAAAGGGAATCTGGTTCCCAAAGGAAACTCGGATGATAGCTGAAGGTGTTATCCTGACGCTCTTCTTTAANACAATAAGAAGGGCGCTGAGTCTTCGAATTTCTTGAACTTTTTCATTTATACTCCCTTATTTTAGTGAGATGATGTTCGTTGATATTTCCCTGGATTGTGTGGTGTCTCAGAGACCACTATGTGGCACTCTCGTCAGGCTTCCGTGAACACTTTCCCTCATGTTTCCCTATTCACGAAGGATGATGATAGTGCTAAGACGTCCACTGCACAGTGTTGTTTCTGACAGAAATGGTTTAGGCATTTTCGTTCCATTGCCACCAGCAGTTTTAATGGGATTTACCCATGAAGCAAACATTGCATTGGAGGCTGGTTTGGCCAAATTTTGTTTCTCCGTGCTGTGCTGATCGTGTTTCCCTCATGGTAACAATGCCCCTTGATTTTTGTTCCACGTTCTATAAGGCAGATGTGACTTCAAGGGCTTTATCTTCGCACTTTGTTTCTTGGTTCTAAGTGCTGGATGCTTCCAAGGCACATTTACCCAATGGGGAATCTGGGTCCCAAGTGAAACGCGGATGTTACTGGGGGTGTTATCCTGGACACTCTTCTTTAATACCAATAAGAAGGGTGCTGAGTCCTCGAAATTCTTGAACTGTTTCATTTATACACCCTTATTTAAGTGAGATGATGTTCGTTGATATTTCCCTGGATTGTGTGGTGTCTCAGAGACCAATATGTGGCACTCTCTTCAGGCTTCCGTGAACACTTTCAATCATGTTTCCCTATTCACGAAGGATGATGATAGTGCTAAGACGTCCACTGCACAGTGTTGTTTCTGACAGAAATGGTTTAGGNTGATTTAGGCATTTTCGTTCCTTTGCCACCAGCAGTGTTGATGGGATTTACCCATGAAGCAAACATTGCATTGGAGGCAGGTTTGGCCAAATTTTGTTTCTCAGGGCTCTTTTCATCGTGTTTCCCTCATGGTAACAATGCCCCTTGATTTTTGTTCCACGTTCTATAAGGCAGATGTGACTTCAAGGGCTTTATCTTCGCACTTTGTTTCTTGGTTCTAAGTGCTGGATGCTTCCAAGGCACATTTACCCAATGGTGAATCTGGGTCCCAATGAAACGCGGATGTTACTGGGGGTGTTATCCTGGACACTCTTCTTTAATACCAATAAGAAGGGTGCTGAGTCCTCGAAATTCTTGAACTGTTTCATTTATACACCCTTATTTAAGTGAGATGATGTTCGTTGATATTTCCCTGGATTGTGTGGTGTCTCAGAGACATCTATGTGGCAATCTCGTCATTTTTCCTTGAACACTTTCCCTTTTGTTTCCCTATTCATGAAGGATGATGATAGTGCTAAGACGGCCACTGCACAGTCTTGTTTCTGACAGAAATGTTTTAAGCATTTTCGTTCCTTTGCCACCAGCAGTGTTGATGGGATTTACCCATGTAGCAAATATTGCATTGCAGACTGGTTTGGCAAAATTTTGTTTCTCAGAGCTGTGCTGATCATGTTTCACTCACGGTAACAAAGCACCTTGATTTTTGTTCCACGTTCTATAACGCCGATGTAACTTCAAGGGCTTTATTATCGCACATTGTTTCTTGGTCTAAGTGCTTGATATTTCCAAGTCACATTCACCCAATGGGGAATCTGGGTCCCTATTGAAAACGCGGATGTTAGCTGGAGGTGTTTTCCTGGACGCTCTTCTTTAATGCCAATATGAAGGGCGCTGAGTCCTCGAAATTCTTGAACTTTTTAATTTTTACTCCCTTATTTAAGTGAGATGATGTTTGTTTATATTTCCCTGGATTGTGTGGTGTCTCAGAGACCACTATGTGGCACTCTCCTCAGGCTTCCGTGAACACTTTCCCTCATGTTTCCCTATTCACGAAGTATGATGATAGTGCTATGAAGGCCACTGCACAGTGTTGTTTCTGACATAAATGATTGAGGCATTTTTGTTCCATTGAAACCAGCAGTTTTGATGGGATTTACCCATTAAACAAATATTGTATTGGAGGCTGGTTTCGCCAAATTTTGTTTCTCAGTGCTGTGTTCATCGAGTTTCACTCACGGTAACAAAGCAGCTTGATTTTTGTTCCATGTTCTATAACGCCGATATGATTTCAAGGGCTTTATCTTCGCTCTTTGTTTCTTGTTTCTAAGTGTTGGATATTTCCAAGGCACATTCACACAATGGGGAATCTTGGTCCCAAGGAAACGCAAATGTTAGCTTGTGGTGTTATCCTGGATCCTCTCTATAATACCAATAAGAAGGGGGTTGAGTACTCAAAATTCTTGAACTTTTTCATTTAGACCCCCTTATTTAAGTGAGATGATGTTCGTTGATATTTCCCTGGATTGTGTGGTGTCTCAGAGACCAATATGTGGCACTCTCGTCAGGCTTCCATGAACACTTTCCTTTATGTTCCCCTATTCACGAAGGATGATGATAGGGCTAGACGGCCACTGCACAGTGTTGTTTCTGGCAGAAATGATTGAAACATTTTCGTTCCATTGCCACCAGCAGTTTTGATGGGATTTACCCATGAAGCAAACATTGCATTGGAGGCTGGATTGGCCAAATTTTGTTTCGCAGTGCTGTGCTGATCGTGTTTCACTTACGGTAACAAAGCACCTTGATATTTGTTCCACGTTCTATAAGGCCGATGTGACTTCAAGGACTTTATCTTCGTACTTTGTTTCTTGGTTCTAAGTGCTGGATGCTTCCATGGCACATTTACCCAATGGGGAATCTGGGTCCCAAGGAAACACGGATGGTAGCTGGAGGTGTTATCATGGACACTCTTCTTTAATACCAATAAAAAGGGCGCTGAGTCCTCGAAATCCTGAACTTTTTCATTTATACACCCTTATTTAAGTGAGATGATGTTCGTTAATATTTCCCTGGATTGTGTGGTGACTCAGAGACCACCATGTGGCACTTTCGACAGGATTCCGTGAACACTTTCCCTTATGTTTCCTTATTCACGAAGGATTATGATAGGGCTTAGACGGCCACTGCACAGTATTGTTTCTGAAAGAAATGATTTAGGCATTTTCTTTCCATTGCCACCAGCAATTTTGATAAGATTTCCCTATGAATCAAACATTGCATTGGAGGCTGGTTTGGCCAAATATTTTTCTCAGTGCTGTGTTCATCTTGTTTCACTCACGGTAACAAAGCACCTTGATTTTTGTTCCACGTTCTATAAGGCCAATGTGACTTCAAGGGCTTTATCTTCGCACTTTGCTCCTTGGTACTATGTGCTGGATATTTCCAAGGCACATTCATCCAATGGGAATTCTGGGTCCCTATTGAAAACACGGATGTTAG
>NW_023240488.1:0-1281 GCF_002007445.2 Ailuropoda melanoleuca
TATGCAACTTTCCTACAAAAATATTCCAAATATTAAGTCACCATTTGATGTTAACATTTCCAAAATAAACACAGACATTTCTCTGCCTACTTAATCCAATATTGTTAAGAATATTTAAGAAGGTCAAATTTGCTAAATATGTTATTAAATAATATGGTCCAGTTTGTTCTTGTGAATGTAAAAATCACAAAATTTTCATCACATTGAAACTGAAAAAACTATGCAAACATTTCATAAAGAGAACTTCAGTCAGATAGAACACATACAGACAAACATGTGTTAGGTATACAAACCTGAAAGTTTGAACAAATTGATTTCCAAAGTTCCTTCCCACACAAAAATTCTGTGCCTCAGCAATCAAGTACATTAAGTCTCAAGGAGGAAGAAGCAGGTGTATTAAAGAAATTTGGAACTATTCCAAATACGCCATATACCACATGAGACCAGGTGATGCTGACATTGCTGATCTAGGCCCACACTCTGAGAACCGCAAATCTAAGGGACTTCTTTCTCTAAGTGTATGAGGCTTGAAACCATTTCCCAAGTGAGTCTGATATACCCCTCACCACACACCCACCCATCCATAACTACAGATTAACCACCTCTCTTTCCCAAGTAAAAATCCATCTTCGAAAGGAATCATATCTTAATAAACTCCATTAAATCTTCAATTTACTAATGCAACACCTATCTAATTTTCCTCAAACCTCATTGGTAAACCCAAATAAATCTCTTCTGAAGTTCCAAAGAAATCCAAGATACGCTGTAAAATTTTTAAGTGATGCATTCTCATTCTTGTATTAGGAATGTAATCTAATAGATTTTATAATCTGAATTAAAAAAGAATAAAAAGAAATAAAACTGACAATATACTCTGTAACTATTTAGATTTTAAGTTCAGCAAAGTTGAAATGTTTTACACACACTTCCAAGTACGATTCTCTTTATAGACTTTGAGCCAAAATCCTGGCTCCTTAAGTATGTATAATTGCGTTGATTAGTTCTACGGGTTTCTCGGTTACTAGGGAACTGGATAGTTGAGTGGGCTCAACATGAATGGATTTAAAGTCCAATGACTGTGAAGAATTCCGTCACTTTCTGTTCCACACCTTGGCAACTTAATAGGTTGCTGTCACATAGCTAGAATTAAACTATCCAACTCAAAAAGCTATTACAAAGGCTTGCACTAACAAGATAAACCTCGGTCTGTTACTTTAGGATAAAATATGCAGTAGAAATGTCCCAAAGATGCACAGAATCTCTCATTAAGACTATTTGTAG
>NW_023240489.1:0-1281 GCF_002007445.2 Ailuropoda melanoleuca
TTAAACCACTGAGATTGATTAGTGATGTCTGCCACAGGCAGAGAATAAGTTACTGCTCTCATGTGACTTGTCATCTCAGAGATAAGGGTACTTCCCTTGGGCCTCCTTGACTTGTAAAGGGTAAACTATAGGGGGTGGGGAGAAGAGGTTCGGATCAACCAGCTGACTCTGCCTCAACCGAGTGAATTGCTAAGTGAGAAGAAGAGGGAGCAGCCATCTGAAGGCAAGGACTCTCCCTCCATCTCAACACCAGGAAGGCCAGTGCCCCCAGCAGCCATCCAGCTCTGGTCCAGCAGGTGTGAGAGACGTTTACTCTGCACATTGTCCACAAACAGCTCTGTCAAGTACGATACTGAAGGGTTGACACTGAGCCAGTGGGGAAACTCAGAAACTCATCAGCCCCCATGGCTCAGAAAACCTCCCTGGCTGCCTCAGCCCCTTCGGAGACACTGTTGCTTCCGCAGCTCACAAGCCATGACACAAAATGGCCAGCCCAGCCATTCACAGCAAACAGCACATCCTCTTCCTGGGGCTCACTGGCTCCTCCTGCATGCTGTTTGCTTTCTGACAAGAAGATGAAAACCCATGCGCATGACTCCAGGTGAAGAGCTCAAAGCTTTTTCCAACACTTGCACAAAACATATTGGCCTGAGCGGTTTCTTTGTTATTTGGTTTGGTTTTGTTGTTTTGCATTTTCTTCACAAAGCCTCCAACAAGATGTAAAACAAGACGTTTGTAAAACAACCAAACCCAAGTGGCATGCCTGTCTGCCTTCATTATTTCAACTCTGAGATTGGCAGTAAAAGTCAGAATGTTTCAATAAAATAAAAGTATTGTCAGCAAAAAAAAAAAAAGTATGATGACATACCAAGAAAGCAGCACTATGATAAACTAGTTAAAAAAAAATGACGAAAAGCAGAAACACATAAGACTGCAATTTAATCTTTTTATTTGAAATATAAATATTGTTACTATCAAGCTTGACAGTATAGAAAATGTGTGCCCTGCAGCCTTCTGACAAAACAAAATTTATATTTAAAACTTCCTGAAATAATACCTTTCATCTATAGGGTTTTGTCACATTGCAATGGCTGTGAGCCTACTGTATGGCCCTGCACCTTTAATTATTTTATGCCTAGAAGACACATTTTAAATAGAAGAGGCGGGTTACAAGAGTTTTGACAGCTGAAGCTGATTAAAATACTAACAACATGCACTCTATAGAATTCCCTGAGGTTTTTGTCAAAGACCCACAGGAAAGTTAAAGATGAGAAACAAAAA
>NW_023240490.1:0-1281 GCF_002007445.2 Ailuropoda melanoleuca
TCAGAAAATTTGTCTTTTAGACAGTCAGAACTGGGTGATTCAGGCAAGCCTTGCATGACAAGATATGTTTCTAAATCCATATCGTCCCCCAAGTATGGTTTCCTAGGACCCAATATGGCAGCATTCTGTAGCTCAAGAGAAACTAAGATTTTATAAACATGTATTTAGTGATTTCAGAGAGAGAGAGAGCGCACATGTGCAAGGGAGCAGGGTGAGGCGCAGAGGGAGAGGGAGAGAGAGAATCCTGGAGCAGACTCCCCACTGAGCACAGAACCCTATGCGCGGCTCCATTCCAGGACCCTGAGACCATGACCTGAGCCACAATCTAGAGCCGGCCTCTCAAACAGCTGAGCCACTCAGGCGCCCTGAGAAATTGAGATGTTTTAAAAATCACTGTTGATTTGATTTGATAATGGAGTTAGCTTCTAGTTTAAAACCAATATATTGGGAGACTGTCTTTGCTCATAATGTGGGAATATCTCTTGTTGTTAAAACTATTCCACTGGTATAAGCAGTATAGTCATAACACAGGAAACTTGCTCTTACAGGACCGTATATGAAGAACAAATGTGCCAGAGGATCAGAGCTGAGAATCATTCTGGTGGGCAAATCAGGAACCGGCAAAAGTGCCACTGGGAACAGCATCCTTGGGAAGAAAGCATTTGGGTCACAGCTGACTGCCCAGCCGTTTACTAAGACTTGCAGTGAAAGTCAGGGAAGCTGGGGAGAGAGAGAGATAGTCATTATTGACACACCGGATATGTTTTCTGGGGAAGACCATTCCGATTCCCTGTGCAAAGAGGTGCAGAGGTGCTACTTACTCTCTGCCCCAGGACCCCACGTGCTGCTCCTGGTGACCCAGCTGGGCCGATTCACCACCCAGGATGAGCAGGCTGTGCAGAGGATGAAGGAGATCTTTGGAGAAGGTGCCATGAGTCACACAATTGTCCTCTTCACCCACAAGGAAGACCTCGAGGGAGAATCCTTGACGGGTTACATCCAGGACACAGATAACACAGCCCTATGCAAGCTGGTGGCAGCATGTGGGGGGCGAGTGTGTGCCTTTGACAACCGTGCTACAGGGAGCGATCGGGATGGCCAAGTGAAGGAGCTAGTGGACCTGATGGAAGACCTGGTGTTGGAGAGAAGCGGTGACCACTACACCAATGGGCTCTACAGCCTGGTAACAGCGTCAGAGTGTGGACCTGTGTGCGAGGAGGAAAGTTTCAAGGATTTCAAAAGAGCTCTTAGGAAGTACATGGAAAATCAGAGACGTTACTC
>NW_023240491.1:0-3118 GCF_002007445.2 Ailuropoda melanoleuca
CTCCCCTGCCTCTCTATCCCCTTTCTCTCTCAAATAAATAAATAAATAAATAAATAAATAAATAAATAAATATTTCTTAAAAAATCCAACACTTGTATTCCTTCCACTTGGGGAGGATAGTAATTGATAATCATAATTTGCATAAATATGCCTTTGTATTTATTCAAAGGTTGCCAGATGATAACAATGATAACTATAAAAATAATCATTGCTACCATTATTTAACACTACTGATGTTCCCAACAGCATGCTAAGCATTTTACCAAGCTTATGTATTATTACAAAACCACTCTGGGTTAATTATCATTATTCTCATTTCTAAAATTACATGTTAACTCACCCGAACTCTAACTTATCTAGAGAAGTCACTAAGGATATTTGAGTGGTCTGCATCTACTTAAAAATAACTGGATCTAATGTAATGGTACTGCCCATGTGATCCACAGCATCACCCCTACAGTTCAAGTTTCCAGGTCTTCATTGTTCATATAAAGGTGGAGCTTCTCCTGACATTTTTGTTGTTGTTGTTGTTGTTGTTAAATACACAGGAAGAAGTATTCACAATCCCTTGAAACATTATTTCATCAGGTTAATAAATGATTTTTATGATTATAATTTTACCTTACATTAAAGAAAAGAAAGCTGGGAGGATGGGGAAAGACAAGAATGTGCTGCTTCAAAGAAAAATAAATTTAAAGTGATGAGAAGAAAGCCAAAAAGAAACCATCAGTGAAAACAACACAATAATTTTATACAAAGATCTTAAATCTTCTTAGAAATGAATAAAAAAGATGACCTGAAAGGGGAGACCAGGAGCAAGGAATTTGAACAGGTATTTATTTCTGAAAAGAAATACCACAGGACACTACACACTCAACCTCATTAGTAATCAAGAAAATGTAACAAGATCATAATGAAATACCACCTTACACCTGTTAAATGGGTAAGAGAAAAAATCTGACAGTAACAATTATTCTTGAGAACAAATACTGAAGTGTATTAATGGAAATGTTATGCCCTTCTGGTGGGTGAAAATGGACTTAAACCTTGAAAAACAACTTGGTTTTGTCCTGTAAAACCAAACATGTGAATACACTGTGTGTCAGTAACTGGCTGCTACTTGTTCCCCAGTGTCCATATGCCTATTCTTCCTGTTCCCAACAGAACAGCCCCAAGATTCATCTGGACACATGGCCACCCAGCTGCAGAGTAGATTTCCTAATCTCCACAGCTAAATGTGGCTACAGGACTGAGTTCTGGCAACAGAATATAAGAAGAAGTAAATTGTGCAACTTCAGCCATCTCCTGAAAGACTCCACTTCCTTTTTCCCCCATCCCAGTGGCTGGGACACAGAACAACTGGGGCAGATGCTTTGGAGTCACTAACGAAAGCTCCAACTTGAGAGGGACAGAACTAATACTCCAGCCAGGAGACAGATGGACTCCAGAAGGAGCTGAGACAACTAAAATGGAATTGGTATGTTCTATCTACCACCCTACCACTGTTCATTGCATGCTTTTCTTCAAAACTTAGATTGTTTTGTATACTTCAAGTATTATAGATTGCAATATTAATGAAAAAATAAAGGAAAGGCTTTCTCTGTGGCCTTCAAAAAACAGTAAGAACAAAAACCCACATACCACACAATCTTTCTTTCCTGCAGGCTTCAAACAAGGCTTGTTCTGGGCAGTAGACCTAACCAATTTTTGCCTTTTAGGGAAGCCCTCAACCAATGACCCCCCCCAAAGTGTACACTCTATTATACATAAATAGTAAAATATACAGAAGGAAATTGTGTGTGTTGTGCTGTTATTGTTAGTAGGGTTAGACTGGGCAAGACCAGTCATGTCAGCATCTTATAATCTTCTTAAATGAAACTGCTATTGTAATAGAGCATGTATTATAGCCNTATCTACAATGGAATACTACTCAGCTCTCAGAAAAAAACGAGTTCTCAACATTTGCTGCAACATGGACAGCATTGGAGGAGATAATGCTAAGTGAAATAAGTCAAGCAGAGAAAGACAAATATCATATGATTTCTCTCATCTATGGAACATAAGAACTAGGAAGATCAGTAGGAGAAGAAAGGGATAAAGAAAGGGGGGTAATCAGAAGGGGGAATGAAGCATGAGAGACTATGGACTCTGAGAAACAAACTGAGGGCTTCAGAGGGGAGGGGGATGGGGGAATGGGATAGCCTGGTGATGGGTAGTAAGAAGGGCACATATTGCATGGTACACTGGGTGTTGTACGCAACTAATGAATCATTGAACTTTACATCAAAAACCAGGGATGTACTGTATGGTGACTAACATAATATAGTAAAAAAATATTATTATAAAAAAATAATAAAATAAAATAAAGTGATGATGACATAACTAAATGAATAAAAATATATAAATAATTACAGTTATAATTTTTACTTTCTGAAAATATTTTTAAAAAGAGAAGTACAAACTGTATCAAGAGCTGTTTGCAGAAAGTTTGGATATTTCCCCAAACCATATAATCATGAAACATTACACAGATCTGTCTATAGGCATTCATGGGGACATATGGCTTCTTGGGATATTTTTAAGATGAAATTATCTCAGCTGTACACATTTATAATAAGTCTTTAGTTTTAGTTTTAGGAGCCATTATTCAGAAGAGATTTGAAGGCTATATATAACATCCATATATAATGTCCTTTCATACCTCTTTATTGGAGGAATATAATAACACTGAATCTGCATTGAATTCTTGCTAGACAACATAACTAGTAGTCTAACTGATACACTACAATATGAGGTCCTACTGTCTATCTAATTTCTTAAGCATACACATTTCATTGAACTCATCAGCAATTCCACACAATTCACTTCTAAGTGATCCATGTTTCAAAAAGAGCTACAATGGAAATGAAGAAAAAAGTGTTTAACTGAATACTAAGAAAAAAAAAATACCTACATGAGCACATACGGAATATAGCTACAGCCATGTTTGTGGGGATATTAATTTATGAACATTTATTAAAGATTTTTATTTATGTATATATATGAACGTATTTTTAAAAGAGAAAGGACACACATGAGTGATCCAAGTGTTCATTTCAAGAGAATTCACCTAAAGAAA
>NW_023240492.1:0-1281 GCF_002007445.2 Ailuropoda melanoleuca
AAAAAAAAAAAGAAAATTAAATACTTAGGTATAAACTTAACTAAATATGTATGAGATCTGGAGGTTGAAACTTACAAAATACTGAGAAAGGAAATCTAAGATGATTGAAATAAATGGAGAAACATACACTGTCCATAGACTGGGAGACTCAGAACTGTAACGGTCAACCCAGACCACATGATTTAAAGGTATAATGCAATTCCTGTTTAAATCCCAGCAAGGTCATTTTTTTAAATTTACTTTTGTATTAGAAAGGCTCAAGGCCTAGAATAGCTAAAACAGTTAGAAACAATGTATGAAGAGAGGAGATCAATCTTCCCCTTGTTGAGTCTTACTCCCTGTGTGTATGGCTGGGTGCTTCTGTGTGTGTGAGTGTGTGTGAGTGACATCATCAGGAAGGGGTGGTGTATAAAGATAGACAGATCAACGGGACAGAATAGAGAACCCTGAACTAGCTCCACGAATATGCCCAACTGATTTTTATCAAATACGTAAGGTCATTCAGAGGAGGAAGAATAGTCTTTGCAAGAAATAGTGCTGAAGCAATGGACATCCATAGGCAGAAATCAAGATAAAAAACAGAACAGAAAAACATCTTCACACCTCACACAAGGTGACTCAAAATGGATCATAAATGTAAATTATAAAGCTGTAAAACCTTTAGGGAAAACATCAGAGAAAGTCTTTGGGACATAGGGCTAGGCAGAGTTCTCAGGTTTGACATCAAAGCATGATCCGTAAACAGAAAAATTGATGAGTTGGACCACATTGGCCTGAAAGACTTACCAGAGTGATTTACTAATTTCTTACATTCAATATGAGCCCACCCTAGACAAGGTCCCCCACCCCTGCACACAGAAACATGAGCTCTATAAAAACAAGAGACTTTTTTCCTTTGTTCTAAGGTACACCCGTGTCATGGACTGAATTATGTCCCTCAATAGCCATACGTTGATGCCCTAACCCCCAAAGAAACTATATTTGGAGTTGGGGACTTTTGGAAACTAATTAAAGTTGGATGAGGTCATAAAGGGGCCCTAATCCAATCAGAGGAGTGTTCTTCTTTTTTTTAAAGATTTATCTATTTATTTATTTGAGAGAGAATGGGGGGAGGGGCAGAGGAAGAGGAGGAGAAGCAGACTCCCCGCTGAGTGCAGAACCAGACATGGGGCTCAATCCCAGGACCCTGAGACCATGACCTGAGCTGGACACTTAGCTGACTGAGCCACCCAGCATCCCCAGATGGGTGTTCTTTTTTTTTAAATATTCTTTTTTTTTTTT
>NW_023240493.1:0-1281 GCF_002007445.2 Ailuropoda melanoleuca
GGAGGCAAAGTGAGAAACGTTTTTGCTGCCTTTCCCTACCACCTTCCATTTTCTTTCCTAACCAGGAGAAGACTAGGAGACTTCTGAAGGCAGCTACATCAGGCTCTGCCAATGAATTAAGTCAAGCACACAAAGGCTAACTGGTACCCAGGAAACTATAGGGTTTAGCACAAAGACCTGAGACAAATGTCTCAGGATCATCATTTCACAGGTGGAAAAAATCTACGTAGGTTGACCTGTGGCAGTCCCATGACCTTCAGTCAAGTTAATCCAACAAAAATTTCCACAGGCTTTTGAAACAAATCATGAAATCAAAACAGGATTCTTCCTCTGCCTTCTTTTTTTTTTTTTTGCAAAATCAGGGTAACTGATGACTCTGTGTACCCGTAACCAAATGAGTATCTGTGTGAAGTTCTCTTTATTGGCCTGGCAATGCCGTACAATAAAAGGTGTACATCCTAAATCAAGCAAAACCATCATCTTAAGGAAGAACCCAGGCTGAAGCATTACTTCTATATAAATTTCTTTACTCATCACCACCAACAGCCCCCTCTGAAGCTGGTCTACATGATCCCTTTCAATTGCTCACTGTGAGGAACATGTGTTGCTTCTGCTTGCCTAAGGTCCAGTCCCCTTTCTACTATTAACACTCAATTTTCCTTTGGGGAACTACCTCTTCCCTCATCTCTGTCTACGTGGTCGGGTGAAGCCAAACCCAGGGGCTAGCATCTGACTAAGATGTGGCCTAACAGTCACAGCGACCATTTCAGGGATAGACCAGGAACCTGGTCCAAGCCACTGAAAATGTCGGCCACAGGATTTTTGCTGGAACTCTTAGGAAGGAGACATACTCTTACACATTGATGGTACTCAATGGGTAGCATGTAAACGGGAGCTGCGTTTACAGGGACCTATCCATGATACAATGAGAAGCACCTACCTGAGAATGATGCCAAACATAGAAAAGCATCAGCCAACAGGTTCAGAATCTAAATTTTCTTTAGTTGACACACTATTTAAGATGGTATGCTTGTTTTTAAGAGTTGAAATTCCACCTACAGGGAACCAGATGTCTCTACAGAACTGTCTTTCCAATCCAGCTTAGTAAGGTCTCAATTTATATTTCTGGCATATAAAAAAATATCTTTTCCTGGCAGTATATCTTATGAGCTCTGTATTTTTCAATACATGGTCTTACGGGGTGTGCTTTTCTTCCTTGGCTGAATTTATGTTGAATAGGTATATTTATTATGGATAGATATTAACGACTTCATGGAGACA
>NW_023240494.1:0-1281 GCF_002007445.2 Ailuropoda melanoleuca
TTTATTTATTTATTTATTTATTTATTTATTTATTTATTTATGAGAGCGAGCAGGAGCAGGAGGAGGAGCAGAGTGGGAGGGAGAGGGACAAGCAGACTGCACTGAGCATGGAGCCTATTGTGGGGCTGATCCCAGGACCCTGAGATCATGACCTGAGCGGAAACCAAGAGTTGGATACTTAACAGACTGAGCCACCCAGTCGCCCAACAGCTATTTTGCAATTATGGTCTAGGAAGGTCTTTCTGAAGAGGCGATAGGTGAGCAAAGAGTGAAATGAGAAAAAGGAGATGAACTTGGAAAGGCAATTTCCATCAAATGGAACGAACATCTCAATTTGTACTCAGGTTCTAAAATCTGAAATTATATAAGGCTCAAAAGGAATTTCATTTAGGTTTATTACAGATGTCATAATCCAGAGGATTAAACATGACTTTGAGCATGTTTCAAAGTCACAGAATTTGAGGAACACCATCACATGGCCATCAGTGTATACTGTGTATACTGTGTATAAAATATGCCTCTTTTTTGTGCTCTCTCTATGCTCAATTTTACTCTCTGATGGTTTCATGCTCAAGTAGTTTGCCATCATCAGATATAGTTTGGATTATACTTACACTTAGTAATGCCAGAGGAAAGTACATAACATCCCTTTCCCAAGATTTATATCGATACTTGAAAAGGAAATTGGATCTTTTTCTTTCATATGCACAATAAAATTGAGGACGTGAAGCCAGGTGATTATAGATTGCACCCAAAGAAAGAAGGAGTTGCCCTTCTTAAAGGAAAGGAAGCAAAGTAAAGGATGTGAGCAAGATAAAAATAACAGATATCCACTGCACTACTCAGGTGTATATTAGGTAAAAGGCTCAAACTTCAATATTTGAAAGATTCTGTGACCCATCAAAGAATGTATTTTTTATTCATATAACAACATATAGTGCCCTTTCCTTCTTACTACTGCTTAGAGTAGTTCATAGTCTAAATCAGAATAATTAACTACTACTGTATGTTTCATCACCAGAACTCAAGAGTTGTACTGAAGAATTGGAATTGCTCTGTTTTGAATTTGTTAACTATTTGTTTAACCTGTGCTGTCAGAAGTACTATAAATCGATCTTGGATAATTGTGTCTGCCTTTTTCTTTTGCTAGATACCCGGGAATGTCACCAGGGACTATCTTTTCTCCACAAATGGCTAATTTTTCTTAAATTATATATTTAGATTGAAAGATGTGGAAAAAGCATAAAATATCAGGAAATCCACCCAGGAAGGAAACCCCCC
>NW_023240495.1:0-1281 GCF_002007445.2 Ailuropoda melanoleuca
TCTTCCTCACTGTGGTAAAATAATTCATCTACATCTTTTTCAGAGCCTTGCAGTGGGTGCATCCTTTGGGCTTGGCCACGTGACTTGCTTTGACCAACAGAAAGTGGTTAGAGATGTCAGTGTGTGAGTACTGAACAGAGACTTTAATGACATCACATGCTTCTGTTCATCTGTTCTACAACCTTTACTCATGAGAATAACATGTCCTAGTGGTAGCTACTCCAATAGCCTGGGTTCCAGAATCAAAAAATGCATAAAGCTAAGCCAAGCCAAGCCTGATTTATTTGACCTGTAGCCCAAATGTAATCAGAGCAGGAAATAAATGTTTGTGAATTATTGAGATTGTTTATTACAGCAACAAAGCTGACTAATATGCATTTTCTGCTGTATTTCTGAACCAATGCTCTGTTTCTCTACTAGACTTGGAATATCTTTCAACTCCTGAATATTCATTCAAAGTTCTCTTTAAATCCAAGTCTCTCACAAATAACAGGAAGGGAGAAAACTTCATCTTCATAAAGTTTCCACTACTATTCAAACAATTGTCCATCCACCCCCAGACTCCCACTGATGACTTCACATAATAGAAACACATTATTTAATTAACTGATATAGTCAGTATTTGTACAAATGCCCTTTCATATATCTTTCTGGATCATTATTAATCTATTTCTATTTGCAAACCCTTGTTCTGTGAGATGACATATATTTGTAATGAATTGGTGCCAAGTCTTGTGTATCAATGTTAAATAAATTCCTTATTCAGAAGTGAATTTTCCTCACCAACTGTTGCTACTTACTTCTTTCTTCTAGCAGAAAATATATCTGGCAGAATTTCAGATGGATTAGGTTTCACCTGCTTGTCTATATCAAGCATTTATGTTCATTCTAGTCTAGACATTGTGGAGCGTATTGGATTCCAATTATATGTCAGAAATTTCATCTTTTGTTTTGATATAATACCATTGCTAATAGGGCTTCCAAATTTTCAGTTGAATGGAATGAGTTATCATGAATTGGATTAGTGAGCAGAGTAATTGTGATTTTCAAAAAAGTCCACCTTCATCTTGTGTTCTGAGCTAATTAATATTCTGCAATCAATTCTTTATTGCTTAAACCTAAGCAATCAGGCAGAATGGGTCTTACTGTTGGCAAACCAGAACCTTGACCTATGCAGGGATCCTCTCTTCTACACAATATTCTCAAACAAAACAAAACAAAACAAAAATCCAGGAATTTCTTTAAATAATATGTTCCCTTGAACAAAGGCAGATGAATGCT
>NW_023240496.1:0-1281 GCF_002007445.2 Ailuropoda melanoleuca
TGTCTTGTTTCTACTTCGCAAGACATCAAACATTTACGTACTATTCTTCTATCCCCGTTCACACCCTGGTGTTGGTTTTAGATCGACACTTAAATATTTTCAATGTTCACAGTCAGTCCTTTGGGTCAGTACTTTCTTTGGTCAACACTTGTTTGGAAGAAGTTTGTCCTCAGTAAAGTCTTCAGAGGAGCACTGGGGCACAGTATTTCATGGCCTTGTGAATGCTCACAACTGCTTTTCCGTAACCTGAGTCTTGAAGGACAACTTGAAAGAGCATAAAATCTTTGACTCCCATGTTCCTTCCTTGAGTTTTTTAAAACAACTGTGAATTTACTGCTCTGTTTGCATGTTGCTCTCTGGTCATCAGATGCTGATTCATGTTCCGTGTTCTTCCCTGGGGGAGTCACCTGTTCTGCTTACCTGGAGGAACAAAGGATTTAAAAACACCTCTAATCGCTTTATTGGGATCTGTTCTGGTTTTGATCATTTCAGGTCAATTTTATCAGCTACCCATGGGCCCTTTTAATATACAGATTCAAGTTCTCGTGTATTTCCACGGAATTGCCTTCTTTATGGTTTTATTGGCTTCCACTGTAGCAATATTAGTTGCTTCTCAGTGTTGCATGGTTTTCCCTTTTGGAACTCCGATTAGCTGCATATTGGACCTTCTCTGTCCATCTTCTGTGTGTGTGGTTTTCCCTTTGATCCTTTCACAACTTCCTGTGTTATCCCCATTCTCTTGTCTGTTTCTGCTCCTGTCCTGTGTCCCTGTCACACACTCAGTTGCATATGTTCTCTCTTGGG
Organism: Ailuropoda melanoleuca; assembly: GCF_002007445.2. NCBI lineage: Eukaryota > Metazoa > Chordata > Mammalia > Carnivora > Ursidae > Ailuropoda > Ailuropoda melanoleuca. Next base: position 805 of record NW_023240496.1, read on the forward strand.
CACCTAAGAGTTTAATGTTTACTTCTTTTCTTCAGTTTCTTCCCCAAATTCAACAAATTCTCATTCACATATTTTGATATTGATTCTTTTTGTTTCATTTTCAGCTTTTGGATTCTTGATGTAAAGTTTTTGAAATTTTAAAGAAGGAACGTGTGTTTCCTACTGTCTCCTTCTGGTTGGGTGCCGCTCACAGCTCTCTGCTCCACGTCCTTTTTGTGCGGAGAACTTTCAGCAGCTGGTGCAGAGGCGGGTGTGTGTGTGCAGCTGGCCCCTGGCACGCGGTAGGCATCACCTCAATGAGGACTTACTAAGTGGAAGGAATGGGGGCACTGGCCAGTGGGGTGCTCCCAGGGCCTCCTGCCTCTTTCCAGTAGTGAAACCATCATGCCAGAGTCAGAGGATGTGTGCCCCCATCAAGAAGCAAACCTCATGCCCCCGGGCTGGGGGTGGGGGGACTGGGGGAGGGGCGGGCACCAC
>NW_023240497.1:0-1281 GCF_002007445.2 Ailuropoda melanoleuca
AAAAAAAAAAAAAGAAAATGTGCAATAATCATCATGTACATTTTAACCAAATAACTCAGCTAGAGTAACAATTTATCTTTTAAGTACCTGAAAGGAATTCAACACTAAAGAGGAAAAGGAATATTTCTTTTTTAACCTAAATACAATTGTCAATGAAATGTGTAAATATTTTGTTTGGCAAATACATTTTCTTAAAAAATTACAACCAACCTATTCGAAACACAATCAAATATGCCAAAAGAAAATTTGCAAAGACCTAAAATCGTTTGAGTCATTCAAAACCAGCTTGGTCAGAACATTTAAACACCCTGCCTCCCAGGGCTACTTATAACATGATGATTATAATTACTATGTCATCATTATTATGTTAAGTTTAATTATTATTATTATACATTTTCCATGTATTGAAATACAGTACATGGGTTTTGGTTTTGTTTTTGTTCTTGCAATAAAGGTGGGTGAGCACTGCTCCTATTTCTTGTCTCCTGGAGGTCAGTAAGTAACCTCATTTGCAAGTTGACAGGACAAGGGAAGAGCAGTGCATTATGGGACAGAGCAATGGTGACTGACTCATAGTAAGTTATGATCACAGGCCTCATTAACATTGGGTTCTGCTTAACGCAGTGAGTTCACCAGCTACAGACACAAAATAACGCCTACTGAGAATTATAGCTGTATACAGCAAAGCACCTGTGCATGGTTTCAATGTCAGAATTCCAGGCCAGAACAGTCCAATGCCCCAGAGACCCAAATGGAGGTTCTGAGAGCTTAAGTAGGCACTCTATGTATGGTGAAATGGGCCAAACTACAGGAAAAAGTCCATAGAGAGCAAAGCTCAGCATCCTGGAAAAGTCATAATTAAGATCCAAACAGACAGTCCACTGGAATCCACGAGGGCTGAGAAGGGAGAGGGCTCCGGGCGGTGAACATGAATGGGAGGTACTAGGGCAAAGGCAAGTTGATTGAGCATTTAGGGTAGGAAGTGGAGTCTGTGGAGATTTCTAAGACACTTGACTGGTTATTATAAGTAACCAAAGCCTTAAAAGTGGTTTGGGAGGGAGCTAGTGCTGTCAAGACAAAAGAAAGCCAAATAATAACACTGATAACCCAACCATTATCTGTAATAGCATGGCCCAAATCACATGGTTCATTGATATGAATCCAACTTTATTTTAGAAATCCCTTCCCACTTTTTAGGCAAAAATGTTTATAAGAGTAATTAAATATAGAACAAAAATCAATTAATTCAGCCTTTACTGCCTCTCTTTCCCCATGCAAACT
>NW_023240498.1:0-1281 GCF_002007445.2 Ailuropoda melanoleuca
GATTTCTCGGGGAGCTCGGTGATGTCCGACAGCTCGTGCCTGCGGACGTCGATGCTGGTGTTATAGTTGCGGAAGCCGCTGTGGTGCAGCATCCACGACTCGCGGTACTGCTCCCGGAGCTGCTGCATCTTGTGCGCCCGCACGATGCTCAGGCACTCCAGCTCGATGCTGCGCAGCTCCTCGTTCAGCAGCTCCAGCTCCTTGTCCACGCTCTCGGGGTCGCTCTTGCTGGCGTCCAGCGGGCTGTTGGCGTAGTACAGACCGTAGGGGCTGCTGCTCTTGGCCTGGCACTTGAGCTCCAGCAGCTCCCGGAAGCGCTCGCACTCGTCCACGGGGATGCCCAGGTAGTCGGCGTCGGCGCAGTCGGCCGACAGGAAGGACTCGTTGCTGAACGGCAGGTCGCCGCTGCCCAGGGTGTCCTGGCTGCACGTGAGCTTCCTCTGCCCGGCCAGCGGGGTGGACGATGCGAGGGCGTCGTCGCCGTTGTTCTCCTGCTCCGAGCTCTCGTCATTGCGCGTGCTCTCGTCGGTGCGCCCCACGCCGCTGTCCTTCTCGTGCTGGTTGGACAGGATGGTGGCTGTATCTGTGGTCCCCCCGTCTTCTTCATGCTTCTTCTAGAACAAGAACAAACGGCCACGGTGAGGGAGGTGCGGTTCCCAGGTGCCCCGTTTCCTGGAGGACAAGGGTTGCCGGCCAGGGCGGGCGCTGCTTCTCTAAGGCTGAGAGGCGGTGGATGGTGTCCGTACCTGGCCCTCAGGCAGACCCACCCAGGCTAAACACCTAGCCGCCGCCGCCTCATTTCTCCCACCTGTAAGACGAGGGTATCGGTCATCTTACCTCCGTGAAGGATCCTGGCCATTCCAGCACCCGGCGCCCGGGGAGCAGGAGGCTTATAGGCTTAATTAGTGCCTTACGCGGACCCTCCCCACCGAGGTGGCACAGAAGGGAGCTAAAGGGCTCTAAGCAGCTCAGGCTACACCGAGGGAATTGCTCTACTTTTGAAAACATGACTCCATGCTTTCTAATCTGCGTTAAATCTGGCACGTGTTTTCCAAGCAGACACCAGGTCCGCTGGACCTCAGCAGGACTACCCGGCTTTGAAAGCCAAGCCACACTCCCTTGGTGAGGAGGGTATTGGCTTGCCTCACACTAGTATGCAGACGGGAAGGCGCCTTCCAAGCTGGTGGGTTCGTGGGGAACTTGCGCGGCATGGGGGAGATGGGGGGGCGGGGCTGTCACCGGCTGCAGCACGCTGGCCGTGAACTGCATGGCCCGGGGTAG
>NW_023240499.1:0-1806 GCF_002007445.2 Ailuropoda melanoleuca
CCCTCCTCGCAGGTGAAGATGACGTCGAAGGGGTCACTGCACTCCTGAAACCTTTCGGGGCGCGGCTTGATTCTGTCGTTTCTCCCCAAGAGGTACAGGATTCCCTTCCTTCTGTAGCATTCCCGGTCTTTCCTGCAAAGGTCCTCGTACATCCGCTTGTAGGTCGTGGAGAAATCGTAGATCACCGGGCGATTGCTTGAGCGTCCTGGGAGCTTCACCCGAGATCCGACTCCGAAGGACTGAACGCGGAACCCTCTCTTGCGGAGGATGCTGTGGGCTTCCATGCTCCTGTTCACGTTGCTCCTGCACACCACAGCCACCCTGAGCGGGCACGAGGGCATGGTAGCGGCCCCTGGGGGCTGCGGGGGCGCTGCGACGGCGCTGCGACCAGGGCGCTGACCACCTGGCTTGGCTCTTCCCACCAGCAGAGTGTCTGAGGACAGGCAGCGGGCTTATTATAGTCGGTCACCTCCACGGAGTGGGCGGAGACTTCCAGGACATCCAATGGACTCTGTTTCAGCGGGTGGAGTGTCATCTGATCCTGAGACCCATCACCTGATCACAACAACTGTGAGGTGGTTACGTCCACTACACCATCGAATCCCAACTAAACCACTAAATCTCCATCAGGGTGTGGCCACCCAGCGCAGGGATGTGAAACCTGCAGTTGGGCGGTTGGTCTACATGGAGAATGAGGACTGAGGTTGACAGTGACCGGGTCAACTAGGCTAATTGTAAGCACCTCACTGCTCTGCAGTGACCTGATCAGTAATATGGGTGGAAAATCTGTTTTGAACTTATATCCAATTCAATTCTACATACAATGACATGTAAGTATCCTTGCACATTCATACACATTTGGATTTTCTAGAAACGCAATTGTGTAAACCTTAGGAGCATTGTACATAGTTTTGCCCAAAAATTCATAAGATTGTTCACCAATGCAAACAAATCACATGCTGGGCAACATCCCTGCTGATAGTATATTAGAAGTTACAACACGGTGTTTTCTGTGTTTAATACTCTTAAAATCACAATTCTCAAGGAAAATCAGGCATTGATCTTCCAACTAGCAAAGAGTCCCAGAACAGGAACTAGGTTTATTTATACTCAGATATATTTATATTTATTTATGCTCAGGTTTATTTATGCTCAGTCACCTTCAAGGAGTGGGTGGAGACTTCTAGGACTTCTTGACTGATTCAATTTGACCAAATGGAGTGTAATCTAATCATGCTAACCAAAATCGAATCATAGAACAATCAGATGATTGAATCACCCGTACCTCTAATTCCCTTGACAAGGGTGCTGCTCCCTGGAGGGAGCATTTTTAAATCTGGAGTTATCCCTGTGGGTTAGCTTTTGTATTTGGCTAGAGAGGAGGGATAGGAATAAGGAAGAAAGGAAGGAAACTTCTGGAGGAAATGGATATGTTCATGGCACAGATTGGGGAGACGGTTTCTCAGGTGTATATTAATCTTCAAACTCATCAAGTTGTATACATTAAATATGTACAGATTTTGTATGTCAATCATGCCTCAATAAAGTGTTTTTTAAGGAAATCTTATTATAGCTACGTAAATGTCAACAAGGAGCACTGTATGGTGGGGCACCTGGGTGGCTCAGTCAGTGAAGCGTCTACCTTCAGCTCAGGTCATGATCCCAGGGTCCTGGGATGGAGCCCTGCATCGGGCTCCCTGATCAGTGAAGAGGGGGCTTCTCCCTCTCCCTCTGTCCCTCCCTTCTGTTCATGTTCTCTTGCACGTGCATGCTCTCCCTCTCAAAATAAATAAATCTTCTCTAAAA
>NW_023240500.1:0-1282 GCF_002007445.2 Ailuropoda melanoleuca
GAAGGAAGGAAGGAAGGAGAAAAAGAAGGGAAAAAAGAGAGGAAGAGAAAGGAAGAAAGAGAAAGGAAGGGGGAGGGAGGGAAGGAAGGGGGGAAAAGAGGTGGGAGAGAAAGAGAAAATCTAGATGTTATAAAACATAATTATACCAATTGCCAATGTCTTGTTACATCCACCTCCTGCTTTTCTGCTGCTCATTTTAGATAACCTTACTGTTAGGTACTTTCCCTTAGGATGGGTATGGTTGATAAAGGGATATAATCTTTATGACCCATCCAGACACTGACCCTTGACCATTGCCAGCTTTCCATGGGATTCTGCTTGGCTTGCTCTTATTTGGGAAGTTATGAGGCTCAACTTGGGTTTTTAAAACATTTTAACAAGCAGAATCCTCATTGCCTGCCTGTAGGAAGAGCATTCTTCTTATAGTGCTTCCTTGCTTCCTTAGCACCACTATTGTTCCCCCATCCTTCTTACCCATAAGAAGACTCTTGTGTTTTTTTCATCATTCTCTTATTTTCCCCCAGGGTCTGGTCAGAAGAGTGAGGGTCTGATTATTATTGTCTAAAGAATTCTGTCTTAGGGTGACAGAATGAATAATTCTTAGAAATCTGATAAATAAATATAGAGTTACCCTTGATTTATGGTGTACTTTAAGTCAAAATATATTCAGCATCTAACACTAAATATGACTGGTGTGTCTTTCACTCTTCTTTTTCTAAGACGAAGTCCTTGAAACACTGTTTTGTTGGTACCTGTGCTCTTCTTCCACATCTTCTTAAGAGGAAATAAGATATAAAGCATTCGGTGGAGAAATAAGTGTAAGCCCCACCCCCCTCATCCTAGTCATGACAACTAGAACAGAGTTTTACATGAAATGATAGACTAAAAAGTGAAAACCTTAGTTTGGTAATTTGCCAGCATGTAAATAAAACAGATGGCTGGGCTGAATGAATTTAATGAAACTGATTGCTATGTATAATATGATACCATCTTTGTTTCTACCATTCTACTTTGAATGGATTTAAGTAGTTTATACCTAATTTTAATTTATGTAGCTTTCTTTAAAGAATGCTTAATGAAATCTCACTCCATTCCTAGCCCCATAAAATTATTTTTGCTAAGGCTTTCTCAAACGAAGGCTATTGATATAGAAGGCTCCAATCTGCTGTTAATGGATATCAAAGAGCTCCATTGATTGATTGGTTTTCTCATGTTTGCCAGATTGAAGTCTCTAGTGTCAGAGATGACACTTGCGTGGATATCATATAATGATGTTGAATAA
>NW_023240501.1:0-1282 GCF_002007445.2 Ailuropoda melanoleuca
GGGCGTGATCCCGGCGTTCTGGGATCGAGCCCCACATCAGGCTCCTCTGCTGGGAGCCTCCTTCTTCCTCTTCCACTCCTTCTATTTCTTTTTACTGGATAGGAATTCCAGTGCTAAGCTGAATGTATGTGGTGACAGTGGGCATCCTTGTCTCATTCCTGATCTCAGAGGAAAGACTTTCAGCTTTCAACACTGAATATGTCAGCTGTGGACTTCTCCTATATGGCCTTTATTATGTTGAGTTACATTCCCTCTATGCCCATTTTTCTGAGAGTTTTTATCATGAAAGGATATTAACTTTTGTCAAATGCTTTTTTTGCATCTATTGAGATGATCATATGATTTTTACTCTTCATTTTGTTAATATGGTGTATCACATTGATTGATTTGAGATGATGAACCAAACTTGCATCCCTGGAATAAATTCCACTTGATTATGGTGTACAATCCTTTTCATGTAACTGATGAACTCAGTTTGTTAATATTTTACTGAAGATTTTTACATCCATGTTCATCAGGGATATTGGCCTGTAATTTTCCTTTTTTGTTGTCCCTTCGTCTGGTGTTGGTATCATAGTGATGCTGGCCTCGTAGAATGAGCTTGGAAGTACTTCTTCTTTTCCATTATTTGGAAGACTTGAAGGGTTGGTATTATTTATTCTTTAAATGTTTGGTAGAATTCACCAGTGAAACCATCTAGTCGTTGTTAGAAGGTTGTTAATTACTGGTTCAATCTTCTTATTAATAATTGGTCTGTTCAGATTTTCTATTTCTTCATGACTCAGTCTTGGTAAATTGTATGTTTCTAGGAATTTATCTATTTCTTTTAGGTTGTCCAATTTGTCAGTGTATAATTGTTCATGGTATTCTCTTATGATCCTTTGTATTTGTGTGGAATCAGTTGTAATGTCTACCGTCTCATTTAGAATTTTATTTGGGTCTTCTTTTTTTCTTGGTCAGTCTGGCTAAAGATCTATTTTGTTTATAAATTTCAATAAACTAGCTCTTAGTTTGATTGATCTTATCTATTGTCTTTTTAATATCTACTTATTTCCACTTTGATCTTTGTTATATTTTTCCTCCTGCTAACTTTGTACTTTTTGTAAGTTTGTTCTGTTTCTCATTCCTTAATGTGCATACTAATTTTTTTTATTTGAGATCTTACTTTTATATTAATGTATGCATTTATCACTATAAACTTCTCTCTTAGACTACTTTTGCTGCATCCCACAAGTTTTGGTATGTTGTGTTTCCTCTTTCATTTTTCTCAAGATTTTTTTTT
>NW_023240502.1:0-2750 GCF_002007445.2 Ailuropoda melanoleuca
AATGGAGATACAACATTTCCTGCCTCCCCCAAAGAGCCTTCCTGGGGATCTGTCTTAAGCGGCGGTTAGAGGGACTAATTTGACTCCCTGACAGGCAGTTTCTGGAATTGGCTGCAATATCATAGCTTCCTGATGTCATGGCTTCTATAGAATAGAAAAGTCGCTGATATTTTGCACGCTGATCTCCCACTGTAACTACAGAACACGAGGCTGTTGGTCACACCCACCGCGCACACCCTACCCTCCCTCTAAGGATGCTCTTTTTTTTTTTTCAGCCCCAGGTCACTGAGGATAGACAAAGTCGTGTTGAACGTAGCTGCGAAGCACCAAGTTGTGGGTGATGTCCCTGTATTAGGGCCATGTTAATCAGGCTCAGTATCAGTCAGGTGGCTTAGTGAAAGAAGACATTTACTTGCCCTTCATTCTTTCTCCACTCTATTTCATAAGTTTCCAGGAAGCTGCCATATATGCACTATTAATATCTTATTCTTTACCTTGATGAATAACAATTGATTTTCTTTTAACCAGTGACATTAATTTTGTATTCTATTTTCTTTCTAAGTAGAATATTTTTCTATGTACCTAATATAAGCTTTACATTTGTAGTTGGCTACCTACCACACCCTCTCTGAAGATCAAGGTCAACACTAAAAGAAAAGGACCTCATACAGAGGCCATGATTCATTCTGCATTCTGTTAACAAGCAACATCCATTTAAAATAGCAATAGTGTTTTCAAGGTCCTGTTATTACTCAGGCAGGGACTCAAAGCGATCACTTTCTTGGATCACTTTCTTGGCGTACATAGAAGCTTAAATGTAAGATGTGTTCTGTGGGCAACTGTCTGCTTATTTTCTTTCCTAGACAAGTGGTTAACCCGTGTTGCATATCCTGTGTTTATAGAATTCCAGAAAGGTTATGTCATAGAAATCACTGGTGTGTGTGTGTGTGTGTGTGTGTGTGTGTGTGTGTGTGTGAAAGAGAGAGAGAGAGAGATTTATAGAGAGAATGTAAACTGAAACATCCCGAGGAGAAATTCATCAGTTTACAGTTGATAGAGGATGCTGGCCTTAACTTGTTATCTACTACGGTCACTGTTTTCTGTTTGATAAGGATGGAGAGTCAAAGAACACATCCAAATGGTAACAGACAGCCAGAGCACGAAACAACTAAAGTCAGATGCACCGTATTTATTAAGTCTATCATTTGTAAAGCTAAAAAAACTTCCTGAAGGTTGTAATCAGATGCAAGAAGCTTCCATTTATGTTTTTTTTTGGAAAGCCAATTTATTTTGTCCTAAAATCTCTGAGGCTTCTTTAACAGGCATCAGCTTCTAAAATAGACAGAGCATAAGGGGGAACAAAATAGAATTTATTAGAAGGAAAAAGTCCCCAAGGAGCTTTTATATTTTTAACATTGCTTTAAATTTTAAAAAATGTTATTATACTGTCTATCCCCAAGAATTTAATTACTTTTTTGGGGCAGGGAGTGGGGGTGCTGTTTTAAATTCAGGGTTTTGTTTCTGACTTTAAAATCACAATTAGCACAATTACTAAAGAAAATGTTTCTCCTGATATCCATAAAACAGCTTAATGTTTTAATTTACCTAAGCCACCAACTAAACACTATAGGCCATTTCGAAAACATTCCCTAATCCTTGGAAATAGCATGCTTTCTCTTATATTCTTTCATACACTAATCCTTGGAAAAAAACATACGTTCTCTCATTTTCTATTCAATGTTTGCTATTGTTGTAATCTAAGAAGGGCCTCTTTGGAAAAATGCAAAATTAAGTTTAACCCACAATTGAGTCTTACATCCTGTGGTCTTGGAATTTTAAAATTTCATTCAAAACACACATTATAAACAAAGTCTCCCAAATGACCATCTAGAGAGGAATGTGGCAAAAATCCAGAAACTATTGTAATATTTGGAACTAGCATAAGCACAAATAATCAGTGTGTTTTTTCAAGAGGGGATTATGGGTTGCAGTTTTACAAACCCTACAGGGGATTTGCACGAGATGGCCAAAGCCACGTTCCCTACTAGCTGTGCGCCTCCAAAAGAAACCAAACCCTCTCCAGTGAATGAAGGGGAAGAAGAGGTATTAAAAGGATCTTCTTAATAACTGATATTTGCCCAATGTAATCATAATTTGAGGGAACATTCTGGTTTATAAATTCCTATAAAACTTAAGTTCAAAGCAGTATTCTTGACCAGCCTGTTTCTTAGCACATGAGTTAAAGTATGATTAACTGTGGAGGCTGATTTGGGGGGAACACAGGTTTTGGAGTTAACTTTTTGTCTACACAAAACCAAAATTGATATCACCAGGTCAAGAAAATCCAACTTTAGAGGCAGGAAGAGTGGTGGAGTTATTGACATCCAAAGTTATATTCTAAAAAAGGACTTTTAAGAAGTAAATCTGAGGGCGCCTGGCTGGCTCAGTCAGTAGAGCATGTGACTCTTGGTCTCAGGTTGTGAGTTCAAGTCCAAGTTGGGTGTAGAGATTACTAAATAATAATAATAGTAAACTTTAAAAAACAAAACCAAAAACCCTCAAAAAAAAGAAGTAAATCTATAAGAAAAAGTGTAAGTAGAATAAAGACTAAGCATTTTTGAAGCATCTAAAAATCTAGACTTACAAGAACCAAGGTAGAACAGAGAAAGTTGTGTTAGTACCCCAAGATATGCAACACCCCATTTCTCACCCACTCCAAAAAAAAAAAAAAAAAAAAAGAAAAAAAAAAA
>NW_023240503.1:0-1424 GCF_002007445.2 Ailuropoda melanoleuca
CCCCCTCCCTCCCCCACACAAAGGCTCCCAAGGAGGCAGCAACCTGTATCCAGGGGCAGAGTGTGGGTAGGGGTCTCCCCCAAGATGGTTCTCTCCCCCTCCAGCTGGCTGTTTTCCTATCCCTCACTGACATACCCTGTGAGGGGCCTGCGCTGGATGCAGCACTGGTCCCCCAGGGCCTGTCCAGGGCTCTGCTGGCCTAGGGGTGGCAGCTCAGCCCTGGATGTTGGGGACGAGGTGGGGGGCTAGGTAGGAGTGCTCTGGGGGGCATCTTCCTGCTCCCCTCCCCTCTCTTGTTCCTCTGGGCAATGGCCAAGTCTTATGTTCCTGCGTCAGGATAGAAGGGTCTTCAAGCCGGGGTGGGGGAGGGGGATATTAGAGANTTCGAAATAGACATGACAGAGGGGTCCCCAAAAGGCTCCTCTGGCACCCTGGATAGAACACGGAGTCCACAATTAAAAGATCTGGGGTTGAGTCCCGGGTTGTCATGGACATGCTTTGTGACTTGGGGCACATGACTGCCCCTCTGGTCTCAGCTTGTTCACCAAGGAAATGGGAACAATTCCCACCTGGGGCACGCAGACTAGAATGAGACACCGGGTGCAGGGCAACATGTCGTGCGGGCTCCAGACGGAAATACCATCTGTGCTGGGGTTTGGGCCTGGGTGCCCGCTCAGTTACAGGTCTCCCACCAGGGCTTCAAGGAGGAGACTGTACCCCCTCCCTCATGGCAAACCTCCCAACAGGTCAGAACATGCTCCCATTACCCCCTCAGGCTCCTCACATTCTCAGGGAAACCTCGTGGCTCCTTCCATCTGCCCCCTCCTCATAAAGTGCGAGTGGCTGTCCTACTCAGTGCCAGTGACGTGGAGCGTGGGGTCTGCAGGGGGACCGCCTGTGTCCAGACCTGGGTGTGAGGTGTGGCTCCGCACTCAGGCTTGTGTGACCTTGGCTTGTCCTTCACTCCCCACGCCTCTGCACCGCCGGCTGCTTGGGCTGGGCAGGCGTGCAGTAGCACTCGGTCCACGTGCACGAACTTGCGACTCCAGCAGCCCGCCAGCTTCCCCAGTGCCATCCTTTCTAAGGCGCCTGCCTGAGAAGGTACCTGTGCTCAAGGAAGCCCGGCTAGGAGCTCACCTGGGCTTGCCGGGGCCTTGGTAAACAGATTGAGTGAATGAATGTGTGATACGTGGGCCAGGCAGAACATATCTGCTCCCTCTGTGTCCCACAGCCTTTACTTTATAAACAGTGATTAATAGTATATTACAGTATAGATAGTATATTATATATACTTACATATAACACATTATAACACGTTATAAATATAATATAATAAAATATAATAAATATAATTATATATAATACATAATTATATATAATAAATCATATATAAATATATAAAATATAATACATTATATAATATA
>NW_023240503.1:6497-8239 GCF_002007445.2 Ailuropoda melanoleuca
CAGCCTTCCTGCCGAGGTCTGGTGGGGTGGGGAGCGGCCCCTGGGCCATCCTGGAGGACTGAGTGCAAATCCAGCCTCCTCCTGAATTCCAGCCCTGCCCGCCTAGTCTCCATTTCTCCCCTCCCCAGATCCAGGTCCATTCCAGAAAAACCCAGCCGAACTGCAGGACAGCTGTTGCTCAGAGCCCACTGAGCATGCCCCAGATTAACAGTGACTATGGGGGAGACCTCCGTGGTGGAGTTGGGCTGGTGCTTCAGGAAAAACAAAGAACGGAAATGCAGTCGGGCTCCTGCCTTCCCCTCCCCAAGCAGCTTGAAAAATTCTGCTTGGCCTCCAAAGGCTCTGTCCCTATTTAATTCTATGCTCTGTCATAATTAATTCTAAAGGGAAAAAAAATCCCTGAAGTGTTCAGCTGGGACCACATCCATGCCACCCAGGTGGGAAAAACCCACCCAGGGGTTTTCTGATGGTTTTTGTGATTTGGGGCTTCAAGACCTAGGGGTGAGTGCAGGTGTCCCTGTGGTGACCTTACCTGGGTTATGACCGGTGACAATTCCCACCGAGAAGGTTCCCACAGCAGGGCAGCAGTGTGTGTGGGGGAGCCCACATCTACCTCTCTGGGTCTGGGGTCTGGGGACGGGCAGGGAGAGAGAAGATGGAGGGTACCCCAGCCCTGTTCTCTAAGCTGGGGGGCGGTCCCCAGAGGAAGTGCATGTAAGACGATCCAAACAAGCCTTTCAGACTAGTGTCAGGGACCAAGGGAGCGTCCCTCTCTGCTGGCAGGTTAACCAGGCTGCAGTGGGGGATGGAGGGGTGGGGACTTCTGGATGCCTCGTTCAACATTGGGGGCTCTGGGGGCTTGAAGGGAGAGGCTGGGGCAAGCCAGGGGAGGCTGGGAGAGAGGGAGGAAAGGAAGGCAAACTCCCAGGGACACCACTTCTTACAGCCGAGAGGTCCCTGGAAATAAACCACTGAATTCCCTCCTTCTGCAGATGCCGAAATGTGAGCGGCCCATCCCTTTGCTCGTACAGCGGGAGCGTCTGTGGATGTCAGTACCATTCATATACTCCGAGGCGCACAGAGTCTTGGAATTGGAACATCTTTCACAGACTTAGAGATGCATTTTAGAGAATCTTTGAATTACAGGATCTGAGCATCTTGTCTTTATACCGACTCCTAGAATTACAGGATCACAGATGCATTCGTGGTCTCATAGGCCCGGGGAATCTCAGGATTTAGGAATCTCTACAAAAGACTTGGAACAACATAGACGCAGTCAAAGAGGCTGCGAATTGAAATAGAAGTCTTGGAATCGGGATATTAGCACAGGAAATGACCTTAGCCCAACTGCCTCCTGTAATATAGGAAGCCCTCTCTGCTGTCTTGTAATAACTTGAACACTTCCAGGGATGGGGAGCTCATCATCTGCCAGGGAAACTTGTCTCGCTGTTGAGCAGATTTGGCTCCTGATGCTGAGCTTAAATCTGTCCTCATGTGACCCACCCGCCCCTCTCTCCCTGGCTCCCCTCCCTGCCCTCCCACATCCATCTCGAAATGCTGGATGGTAGAACAAGTAACACAGACCCCAAGACAGAAGCGAAACCTTCTCCCGGCTAAAAACAATGATTTTTGAGGGCAGTGGGGCTGCGGGAGGCGTAGGCCAGGACACCTCTTGGCTGTCACACTCCCCCTTCCTTTGGTGACCTGCCCAGGTGAAGGCAAGCCCTCTCCAGCCTGCCAGG
>NW_023240503.1:9056-9368 GCF_002007445.2 Ailuropoda melanoleuca
CCGAGGCCTGCCACCCGTCCTGCCACTCATGAGGTGTGTGATGGCGTAAGAACACCAAGTAGCAGACTCTTTATTGCAGAAAATGAAGGAGTCCTTTTCCCTTGAGTGTCTCCCTGCTGACCAGGGGGGTGATGGTGGGGACTGGCCCTAGTTCAGGGCCGGCTCGGCTGACCTGGGAGGTGATGAGGGGGATCCTGTCCAAAAACAGCGGGTTGAGAGCACTCAGCAGCTAAATGCCCATGGGCTGGTTTCACTAATTCACTGATTATTGCCTATACCTGAGGCCTCTGGAGCCGCGGCATGCAAATATAT
>NW_023240504.1:0-2069 GCF_002007445.2 Ailuropoda melanoleuca
AGGCTGCCTAGGCACCCAGGAAAAGGGACACAATGCTTGGGATGAGTCGCTGTGGCACCGAGAGGCATCCCGGACCTGGAATGTGGTCTGGAGCACCATGTGTGATTCGGGATCGGGAGTGACTGCCCGTGCTGCCTCCTAGTTTGGCCAGCCGCTGGAGCCCCTGGTTTCTTCCTCTAGCGCCTTACTGTTATCCTGACTCTCTCTGCCTCTGCCCGCAGCCGAGTGGCTTAGCTGGAATACAGCTGCTGGAGTCAGCATTCTGGCTCATTATCTGTATGACCTTGGGCGTGTCATCTCACTTCTCTTGGCCTCAGTGTTCTTGTCTGAAAGGTGGGAACACTAACTGTATCTGTATCTACCCTATAGATTTATAGCCGCTCAGACACTAAAGCTGTCGTTATTGCCTCTGTGTGTCTTCATGCTTCTCGATACATCTACCAAACTGACTCTCAGTCCAAACCCTGAGTTCAAGCGTTTGAGAAAGAGACACAGATTGCTGTCGTGAGTCACTGTGGTGCTTCCTGGGCCAAACTCTCCCACCAACCATCTGTGGGCGTCCCGTGTATTTACTGTTTGGGGTTTAGATATGCTCTCCTCTGGTCCATGATACCTCACTCACTGAGAAGATCCTTTCATGCCATAACCAAAGGGAGGAAGAGAGCGTGCGTGGTGTTATACTGTTGCAGGATTTCTATTCCTTCGGTGCCCGCGGTTCTTGGTCACCCTGCTTCGAAGAATGAAGAGGTAGACCAGATAAAGATTGGTGGGTCACAGAGCAAAGTTCATTGAGTGATAGTACAAAACTCTCGAAGAAGGAGGGGAACTGAGAGGGTTGCCAATTTGGTGTTTAGATCTAGGGGTTTTTATGGGCTCTTGGGTGTGGGCTGTTTTGATCTGATTAACCGTCCCTGGATCTGTCACCCAATCAGGTTTTTGTCATCTATCTATCCTATGGGAAAGGGTGGAGTGCTCCCTCCAGGGTGGTATAAAATCCTTTTAAGGATGGTTTCCTCCTAGGGCGGGGACTGCTCCTCCCTGCCAGCCTTTCTTCCAACTATCTTTCCTGAGCACCAGCAGGACCCTCAGCTCGTCCAGGGCACTGGAAACATCCAGGGGACTTACTGTCTTAGCTTGGCCCCGGCAGTCTAACCATCTACTGATGGCGTTGTGTGTCTGACTCCACATTTTCACAGGAATCGATCACATTTGAATGTAGCATGTGGGTTACAGGAGTGGAGACCCTGCTGCACGATGACGGGCCCTCTTGGCCCCTCTGTCTGGAGTTGAAGGATCAGCAAAGCAGGGAATTTCAGCTCTCGGAAGAGATGGTGCTCAGGGGCAGAGGCAAAGGATGCCAACCTCTGAATAAGCACTATGCATTTAAAAAGCCATTTCCTGACCCGCACCCTCGAGACAGCAGACTGAGACCATGAGCCGGGGGCGTGCGCTACCAGACTTCACACAGAGCTCCGGAACTCCGCTGTGCTCACTGGATCCAGACTGAGACCGGGAGCACTGGGAGCGTGCGCAGGGCGGCTGGCGGCTGGCGGGCCACCTGCACCGGGGAGTGGGCAGACTGCGGACCCGCACCCTCGAGACAGCAGACTGAGACCATGAGCCGGGAGCACGCGCCACCAAGCATCTCATGGAGCTCCGGAACTCCGGTGTGCTCACTGGATCCAGACTGAGACCAGGAGCTCCGGGAGTGCGCGTGGGGTGGCTGGCGGCTGGCAGCTGGCAGGGTTAGAAACACAAAGGACAGAGACGCACCAACCCTGGAAGTGAGGGCTGGGACGCCGGGTGTGGGGCGCACAGCCCGGGATGCTGCAGGGTTGAGCAGCACCAACAGAAACAGAGTTAAAGTGGCCAGAACATCAGTGGAGAATGGACCGCGATCCCTCTGTTCTGTGACAGAGGCTGAATTTCGGCCGCTACTGCTCTGACTCTCAGAAGAGACATAGCAAACTGCCAGGGAAAGCCGCCAGAGAACAAAACCCTGGAAATACCGGCTCACAGGGTGTCCATCCCCATCCCCCCTCGCAGGGGACACGGAGACTCTACCCAAA
>NW_023240505.1:0-1282 GCF_002007445.2 Ailuropoda melanoleuca
CACAACACCGGGATCACGCCCTGAGCCGAAGGCAGACGCTTAACCGCTGTGCCACCCAGGCGCCCCTAATCTAAATCTTATTGTTACTTTTTGAGAGATTGCTTTTGTTATGTCTTTAATCTGCCAAATCTACCATCATATAATTATACCATGAAAGGACAGTATAGGCAAAAGAGGAAAAATAAATATCAGAAAAAAATAATAGCTGAGAAATGCCAAAATTCCTGTACATCTCAAAATCCATAGATCCAGGAAACATATAAAATCTGAAAAAAAGGGGAAAACTACAAAGAAAGTCTTACTTAGCCAGCAACATCATCGCCAAACTTATGAAAAACAAAGATTAAAAAAATATTAAGTGACCAGAAACCAAAGCATACATACTGTCTGCAAACTCGGGAACAATAATATTTGTGATGGTTGACTTCTTATCTGGAAGCATGGAGGCTGAATGAGAATGGAACAATATCTTTAAAGGCCTAAAATAAACCAAAACAAATCAAAAAATAAAATAAACCAAAAAATAAACAACAACAACCAAAAAACCACCTACCGACCTCAAATTCTATATCCAAATAAAATAACCTCAAATACCCTCAAATTCCATATCCAAATAATTCTCTATCCAACCTAAAATTCTATATCCAAATAAAATAAAACATTATTTAGAATGAAAGTTAGATAAATACATTTTCGGGCACATAAAGGCTGAGGGATTTCAATTGCAATAGATCTGACAACAGGAAATGCTAAAAGACTTTCTGTTTCCTGAAAAATATGGTTCCAGTTATACATATGGTGAACAATCTGATACTGTCTGATGGATCTCACATGTCCTATTCTTTTTTTCTACTCTTCTTTTTTCTCTGTGTTTCAGCTTAAATACTTTCTATTTATCTTCAAGTTCAAAGTTATTTGTTTTCTTCCTTATGTTTAGTTTATTCATTAGTTTATTTAATGAATTCTTCATTTGTGATAATTTATCTTCTGTCTGTTTATCTATATCTATATACATATATTTATACCCACATCTACATTTATATATAATATATATATTTATATATTTAATATATATAAAATATATTTTTTCTATGAATATCTTTCCCTAGCATTTACTTTTGGTTCTTTTTTTGTAGATTCTATATCTCTGCTAAAATTTCCCATCATGTCACTTTTTGAATCAATAATCATTCTAAGATTGTATTCTAGATAATTCCAATTTGTAACACAATCACACATTATCAATTGCCATCAGTTCTGCTGAATGTTGCTGACAACTTCT
>NW_023240506.1:0-1282 GCF_002007445.2 Ailuropoda melanoleuca
ATTTAATAAACATGACATTGTTTCAGAATATATTTGGAACAAGTCAGTTAAATGTATTTTTGTGAATTACTGAAATTGTTTTCATGAATCATTCAAAACAAAACAGTCCCATTTGGAGGAGAGGAATGATTTTCTCCTGTTTTTTCCGCATTTTTTTAACGTTAATTCTGACCCCCATATACCACCCTTCTGTTTGTTTTAACGTTTTCCAAGTTTTTAAAAATAAGCCCGTATAGAATCTGTTTTTCTAACTGTAATAACATATACAGGAGTAAATTAGTCTTCCACCGCTATCCAATATTTGACATTACAGGGAGAATTTAATTGTTCAATTTCGCATGTTTGTAAAGAACTTTCCTTTTGAGCCAACACATGTTCCAAACTTCTAGGAAGGTCCTTATTTGGGAAGTTTTCCAGTAGCTATAGAGACAAAAACAAGTACTCCAAAGGTCCCCATGAAAGTTCTAGTGTGCGTACCAAGCCATCTAATTTTAGGTGAGAGTGCAGAGACGATAATCAGTACATAATGTACTTAGTGGTCAAACAGTTGACATTTATTTCATCCCCTGACAACCTCAAATGAGGAAATACATACTTGAAGCAACTTTGGCTGATATTCTAAGGGGAAGAAATATTTTGCCGTTGTATTATGATTATTTATGTATTGATACATAATTTGCCATTATATATTATTTGTGTACACATTACAATTATATATACTATGTATATATTCTAACATATATATTAGACTTTATTTTTTAAAACAGGTTTAGGTTCACAACAAAATGGAGCAGAAGTATTTTTGTTTTCTTTTTTTCCACCCAGGTTAAGGGGGTTTTACTTCAATTTCATTTTTCCACTGCCTTTTACTATAGTTGCTTTCAGGGAGAGCTCTCAAAGAAAAGAAGATGGAAATGAATCTTGTACTGGCTTATTTAAACCAAAAGGTATTTTGAGAATCCAATAAAACTAGGCAGAATTCAGTTCTTGGTACTTGTTTTAAGTGTTACTGGCTGCCACAAAGAAAGGTCACAAGAAGCTATGGTACATTGTTAAGAAGCACAATTTCCTTCAGTTCTCACTCCTGACCCAGTCCTTATGCTCAGTGTCTGGTTAACTGTGGACCTTCCGTCTGAAACCCAACCCTGCAGGACCACCTTCCTAAGAGGAGCTTAGGTGGTGCACTGGGTGTTATACGCAACTATATCGCACATTTAAAAAATTATTTTTCAAGTAATCTAGTGAGTGATGCTTTTACCTGTGTTTTACTAAAAGAGACAAA
>NW_023240507.1:0-1282 GCF_002007445.2 Ailuropoda melanoleuca
CATCATTTATCATGAAAAGTAGATTCTTTTTAACTTTAAAAATGAAATCTATAGAAGCTGTGGAATTTCTGGACTGTTTCAGTTCAACTAAGGTAGTACATACTAACGTACAAAATGGGATTTCCAGAATTAATGAGTGGGGTTACTTCTTGTAAGAGTATTTTAGGAAAATTTTTAAAATTATGTGATTATTTGGAATAAAATTGGTGTTTGTGTGGGAAAGAGGATTAGATCACGTTGTCATTCTTTCTTAATATATTAGCGATTTCCCCTTTCGGAAGCAAAAGTACATAACTTTTAACTTGTCATCTTCATATCATAAGTTTTGTATAGATCCTAGATTCACAAAAACTGATTTTTCTATTGTGCTGTTCACAGAGTACTTTAAAGAAAAATTTTTTCTATTTCTATTTTTTTCCAAAATAAGTATCACCGAAGTATATATGTACAACAGAAGTTTAAAAAAAACTGAAAAATAAGGGAAAATATCTTAGTCCCAACACCCAGGCATATCTCCTGCTACAGCCAAAGAAGAGTGAAGTAGCCACAGGTCTGGGTGAGGCAGAGGTGTGGTGGACTTTGGGCAGAATACTGCAAAACCAAGAGAAGGAGCATTGTCCTAAACGCTTATAAAATTATGCTCTGTCAGTATATAATCTCATTTCCAGAAACTGGGAGAAATTTTCAGGAAACTTTTGGTCTCTTCAAAAGCATATAAGAAAATATGCTATTTGTGAAGCAGAAACAGAAAGCTGTAAAGAGAGAACAGTCCAAGGTGAGTATGGTGACGCTTATAGGAACTAAAGAAAGCAGAAGCACAAATGCACAGCAGACACTTCAGAAAATAGAATCAGTGTCACACCCACAAAAAAGCAGCTCTCAGAATGCAGAGCACCTGGAGATGGTCCCAACAAGAGAGTGGACAGCCGATGGTGGAGCAAAGGTTGGTACTGTAGCATGGGTGTCTGATGTTTCTGAAAGAGAACAGAACAGGCATTGTTCAAAGATAGAGTTGAATAAAGTTTTGGGGGGACCAAAGAAAGGTGTGCATGTAGAGATTGAAAGAACTCCTCATGTTCCAGAAAAGTCACTGAGAAAAGCATTCTATAATTAGACACATCCTGTAATTTAGACACAAATTATAATTTAGAGTATTAAATTATGAGGATAAAGGCAAGAACAAACAAAAGCCAGTAACCTGCAAGAGAAGGAAAACCAAACCAGTCTCATGCCGTGCCAGGAGTTGATAGGAAACTATCCCCTCGCATTTTGGAGAGGAAAA
>NW_023240508.1:0-1282 GCF_002007445.2 Ailuropoda melanoleuca
CCAAGGAGGGAAGCTGAAAAACAGAAGGAGTATTAGCATTAGGGGGCAGATGATAATTTGATAATTGTCCAAGTTGATAATTGAAGCTGGGTGATGGGAACATGAGGGTTCATGGTATACCATTCTCCTTACTTCTATACATGTTTGAATTTTTCTATAATAGAAATTATAGTAATTAAATAATATAGAGTCATCTCTTAAGTAACCCAATTCTTGGGAGGATGCACTTCTACAGAAATTAATATACATACATACACATAACCATCAAAAGCAAAATAATCAATATCAAACTATTCTAAATCACAATTTCTCTCAGGAGAGTTTTAACACTTAGGTAATTTTATTAAGGTAACTAAAGCTTAATCTATATAAAATTCCCATCCCTGGTTCCAAAATATTCTTTACAATTACATTTCCTGGTTACCTATATCTCCCTAATAGCTGGCAGAAAAAGCTTTGTAAATTCAGCAAAGTTCTTTGAAACTTTCTAGAACATAAGACAACATGATTAAAAAAGGAGTATGGTTATTGCATATTTAAGTATAACTGTTGTATTCGGAAAAACATTTTTAATACACGGGGAATAAAAACTTCCTTAGCCCTACAGAGTGGGATTCTGATATCGTGAGTACATTTCATATAAAAGAGGTCCTTATTAACTTGTCCAGATTTTTGAATGATAGAAAGTTAATGAAAATGTCAAGTAAAAGGTTACATACATATAATAATATTTAGAAATATTTTAGCTTACCATAAACAACTGGATACACTGTCCCTCGTATACCTGATGCTGGACAATGCATATTTTTTCCATTCAAATATACATTTAATTCTACATGGTCATATGTAATACCCTAGGAAGGAAAGAAAATATTAAAAAGTAGAAAAATAAGTGTTCCATAAAAAGCCTAAATAGTCAGAAAGCACCCACTGGGAAGCATGGAAAAAACTAATAATTAGTGTCACGATAGCTTTCATTAAGGGTTCACAATTTGGTAGAGTTCTGCTTGAACTGAGCTAAAAAAAAAAAAAAATTAGTGGTGATTATGTGGGGGAAAAGTCAGGTAAAGTTCCAAGAGTTCACACTGGAGGCAAAACAAATGAGAACAGTTTGACGCTTAGCATTATATTCAGATAATCTGAATTTTATATTGTGAATATTAAGATGATGTAAGTACTGCCTGCCATGTACAGAGAAGACCTTTATTTTCTTTTTTAATTTATTTATTTGGGAGAGAGAGAGAATGCGCCTGAGTGCACAGTAGTGAGGGGAGGACGGGGG
>NW_023240509.1:0-1282 GCF_002007445.2 Ailuropoda melanoleuca
CGGCTCATTGCTCTCCCAATTGGACAACATGATGTCGTTGGTGGAAAGTTTAAAGGTTAAACTTTTGCTAGGGGTCAAGGGTGAGCTGGTATAAAGCAAACAGCCACCAAGTACAGCATGCCTGTTTTTTCGGAGCTATCACTCAGCTGCAGCAACAGCAGAGAAACATTTCCATCCTATCTGCGACCTCATGCAAATTCCCTCATAGCAACATTGGCTTTGTAAAGAATTACATTTCCTGCTGCAATGATTAGATAGACAGGCTCCTTTAAGTCCTATCAGCCAGAACTTAGCCCTGTGTTTTGCTGGTAAGTCTTTGAATACACTCTTCACGCCAGCTTTCTCCATCTTTGCGGTGGGATAATAATGCAAGGCTCTGTGTCTTTCATTCACTTCCATCTACATCATTTCCTTTGAAATGTGCCTGTGGCCCTGTTGGCAAGACAGGGGGTACTATCCCGGTTTGTGAGTGACAGAACTGAGGACCAGAAGAGCCCAAGGCCATGGTTGAAGGTCGCACAGTTTAGCACCCCATAAACACCTCCATCCATCCTAGCACTGACAAATGGTATGATATACTTTTCTGTGTATCTGCCTCTTTTCCTCATGGCAATGAGAGTATCTTGAAGCCAGAAGCTATGTCTTCCAACTGTATTTTTCTAAGGTATAGCCAAGAGTCTGTAGCATATCAATGTGTAACACATTTAAGAAGCAGGTCCTTGAGTGGAATCTGGGATTCCAATTACTCCTGGATGTTTACCTCCAGCCCTCAACACACCCGCAACTCAAGACCTATCTAAATGCCAGCCTGACATCACTACATGGATGCTGCAGGCATCACAAAAATAATGTGGCTAAAACAGAGCTCCTTATGTCTCATTACAAATCTGCTTACCCTGAGTTTTGCCATCCCAGTAAGAAGCTTCACAGCATTATACACCAGAAACTGAGTTACCCTTGATCTTCTTGATTTTGTTTTCTTTTGTCTACTTTTCAGGTCTAACTGGTCACTAGGTCCTCTAGACTTTATATTCAGAATGCATCCAGAATTGTCCACGTCTTCCAGCTCCCAGGTCTTTACCCCAGTCCAAGCCACCATCTTCTCTTATCTGAACCATCACAAATACTGTCCCCACTGGTTCCCTTCCACTCTTGTCCTCTTGCAATCCATTTCCCTGGAAGCACTCCGGGTGATCTTTTAAAATGGGAAATAAGACCAAATCCCTCTCCCACTTAAGACTCTTTGCTGGCTTTTCTTGTCATTGAAGTAAAGAAATAAACA
>NW_023240510.1:0-1282 GCF_002007445.2 Ailuropoda melanoleuca
TTTGACAGAGAGAAAGACAGCCAGTGAGAGAGGGAACATAAGCAGGGGGAGTGGGAGAGGAAGAAGCAGGCCCCCAGCGGAGGAGCCTGATGTGAGGCTCAATCCCAGGGATCCGGGATCGCGCCCTGAGCCCAAGGCAGACGCTCAACGACTGAGCCACCCAGGCGCCCCTATTACAGTGTTTTTCAAACTTTATTGAACACTGTATTATACCACTAGCAGCAAAAAATTCTATATTCTTATCAGCCCCCTTCAAGTATGTACTTCAGAGATCCCTGCTCTAATGCGGCTGAAGTGTTCTGTTTTTCTGCCCTTTGAGTATATGTAGAAGAAATATGAACTTTAGAATACAATTAGAAGGTTCTTGTTTAGCTTCAGAGAATGTGTTATTTTCATTGTGTGGAGGGCAACATTGATTTTGCAAAGCAAGTGAAACAAAAATGTTAACAAATTTGGGGTTTGCTCACTAATTCAACAAAGACAGTGAGGTCTTTTGCTGGAAGAGAATATTAATTCTGGGAATGGGGGCTTTTATTTTTGTTCCACGGTGGTACTACTCGTGAGCCAAACTGTACTATTTTGTTCAGTTTCAATTCTATGCTTCATTTCATTGACTGCCACCAAACTACCCCCCAAAGAATTAAAAGTTTATGTATTAGAGCTGTGTTGTAGTCCGTGAAAAGTCACAGATCTGGTTGAGATAATGATTCCCATTCAAATAATGAATTCATTAGCGTGTCTCTCTTAAAGGGATATTATTTGTGAAAAAGATTACCTGTGATTCAATGGTAAAATGATAGAAATGTCTTTTCTCTGTCCTTGGAAGTTGTTAAGCATTCAGAGTAAGGGTGTCTGAAAGGCATACAATTCATTAGTGTTTGCTTTCAGAGGTGCATTTTATTTGGAAAAGAAAAGTGGGCTAACCCAATGGATTATTAGAACATCTCAACCTTACAGAGAACTTACCATAATTGAATGTTGCAATGGTACATTATTGGAAGGGTTTGGTTGGACACATAGGCTCAGAGAAGCAAAGAGGTTGTTTCCAAGTGTGCTAGTATGTGATACTCATTTATTGCCAGCACTGTTTGGTGAGAGCGCCAAATCCTAACCACTAGGCCACCAGGGAAGTTTGCCAGTACTATTTGGATCATTATTTTCCTTGTGTACATATAATTAGTCATCTTTCTCTCTGTCATATCCTGAACCTTGTACTGTTTTCACAGCTGACTAAATGACCAAAATACTTATCTTTTCTTTCAGTTTCTTTTTTCATCATTAC
>NW_023240511.1:0-1282 GCF_002007445.2 Ailuropoda melanoleuca
GTAAAAAAAAAAAAAAAAAAAGACTGGGATTTTTTTATTATTATTGTTCTCTTCTTTGCCTAACAGAATGTCATCAAAGAACCATGACTTGTTACTCAGGAAAGTGAAGGCATTGCTGATTTTACTCTTCACAAATAATCACATCTATGAGGTGTCCTGGACATGCCCAGGTATTACACAGGCCCATTTTCAAAATTCTCTTACTTAAATACAACAAATGCTGGCAGAGGAAAGGATCTAGGGTTTCTCTGCTTTTGCAATACATAATAGTAATGCATTTTTTTTTCTTTTACATTCTTCAACACCGGACATTAAAGTGATTTAAAACACACTGAATTCACAGATTCCTTTGTGCAGTACTGAAATGCACAAATAGGACAGACAAACATATACAGATAAGATTATTACAGTTTCCAACCATGAAATTATTCAATAAGTTGAATTTAAATTTTATCACCATCATTCTGTTGGACCCTTTATGAAGCAAAGTGTTTCCAGACACAGAAAGGATCCATGTGTCGATATAGGATACAACTGACCTCTGCCTATCAGAGTCAGGAAAAGGTTAAGAATTCAGATTCCTAGATCCAGAATGAATCAGCCTTTCCATGGATGGGTTACGCTTACCAGTACTTTAAATAGTCCCTGGAAAGATTCTTGCTTAATAAGCCAGATGCGGTTTGCTATATCTGTGATTGAGACATCATCAGACACCAAGATGTTATTAGTAGCTTCTTTCTGTTTGTTTGTTTTGCATTTTTTAAAAATGAAATGCCTATGTTTGCAAGAGCTATGTGAGCTGAAAAAGACAACATCCTTGCCTTCTAGAAGCTTTATAGTAGATACCCATGATGCCTACTAACATGTAAAAATCATATTTGCTCACAAACAATAAGTGAGCTCTAAGACACTTGATAACTGATAACTTGATTACTGAAATGAAATTGGCAGTTGGTAGTGGAAAAATGAACTGTGACTTAACTTTCCCCAGTGAGGAAATCACTCCCCCAGGAGGACTTCAGTGTCCTTTTCAAGGTGATGGGGAACTGTGCCTGACAAGTTTAGCCATAAAAGGCTTGGAAGATGTAATGGACAAAAGGACAGTGGGCTCACAGGAAGAGTCTCAAAGGAGAACAAAAGCAGATAATACAGCAGTTATTCACTGTAAAGGGCTTTGAAAGGTTCACGAAAACGTACCACACTGGAAAGGATCTGACGAGGGATCAGAAGACTCAGATTTCATGGAGATACCAAGGTTGTCCTGGGGGGAATCTTGGTGCCC
>NW_023240512.1:0-1282 GCF_002007445.2 Ailuropoda melanoleuca
TTTTTTTTGAGACACTATCAAAGAAAGAGCATTCTTACTATTGCTCAAGACCACAAATTAGGATCTTAATATTAAGAATGCTTCGCATATTAAAGATTCCCTCCTCTCTTTGCCTGTTAAATCTTTGCAATGCATTTTCCGTAACATACATCACCAATAACAAATGCATTACAATTTAAGTAATGAGAGGATCTCTCCTCTGGGTCCTGAGATGTCTGAATCTGATAGTATATTGGAGCCACAGGATTGAAGGAGAAGGAGGGTGGAAGAGGCGGGGTGACTTCATTTGGTGTCTATTCACTGTCTGTGCCATGCACCTGTCCTGTGGGTGTTCAAAGGAGACTGTGCACACAGAGAAGAGAGTTGAGGCTTTCACGTTGGCCACATATAGGTTTAAATCCCAGCTGGAGGACCTCAGAATGTGTATTTAGCATCCAGGAACCTCATTTTTCTCATATGTGAAGTAAGGACAATGATACCCTCCTTGAAAGACTCATAAAGACTATGAGGTAGTTAGGCGTTATGTATGAATCACCTATCACAGGGCTGGTGGTATAAGCATCTAGAAAAGTCATATGTGGGCATAACAGGATCACAGCTTTTGCTTCCTGGACTTGAGTCATTGCTTCCATCCAGAGCACAGTTATTTCCATTGTGGCCCACACCCTGCCATACTATTTTTTTTCCTCTGCTCAGTGGGCTCAATGCCCAGTCTAAGGATTGCAGAAAAAGAGGAGTGTTACTACTTGCCATTCATCTTGTTTTGCACATTGCTTCCCTGTGTCCAATGTTTTGGAGAGCTGGAAATATTTCATTACGCCTGGCCATAATCACTAAGAATTTGAGGTGAGAGAATGTACACCGCTTCCTCACAGTACTAAATGTCTTTCTTCTCTATCCCATAAAACCTGCCATAGAAACTGCAACTCAGGTGTTGCTGTGTTTTTGATTCAACATTTTCTCATATTTCTAGGACTTGCTTTTCCCACTCAGGAATGTTTGGGGTTGATAACATCTCCTCTCCTGTGAAAGCCAAGTACTACTTCTATGATGTCAGCTGCCTTTTTCTTCTTAGAGAACATCAGAGCTTCGCCAGGTCCGTAGCCTCTATACGTGGCAGGCACGAGGACACTGTGGCCCTTGGGATGGTAGAGGCAGAAGAGACACAAGTGCGGTATCATGCGAGAGATACGTGCTCACGTGCAGAACCACGGCATGTTCTGCTCAGAACCATCAAGCTCTTACTTCATTTCTAGGTGTCAGCAGACATACATTCTTTCCC
>NW_023240513.1:0-2837 GCF_002007445.2 Ailuropoda melanoleuca
GGATAATTGTCTTTCTCTGACTTATTTTGCTTAGCATAATACCCTCTAGTTCCATCCACATCGTTGCAAATGGCAAGATTTTCATTTTTTTTATGGCTGGGTAGTATTCCATTATGTATATATACATATATAGCACATCTTTATCCATTCATTTGTCAGTGGACATCTGGCCTCTTTCCATAGTTTGGCTATTGTGGACATTGCTACTGTAAACATTGGGGTGCAGGTGCTCCTTTGGATCACTACATTTGTATCTTTGGGGTAAATACCCAGTAGTGCAATTGCTGGGTCATAGAGTAGCTCTGTTTTAAACTTTTTGAGGAACCTCCATACTGGTTTTCCAGAGTGGCTGCACCAGTTTGCATTCCCACCAACAGCGTAAGAGGATTCCTCTTTCCCTGCCTCCTCACCAATATCTGTCGTTTCCTGACTTGTTAATTTTAGCCATTCTGACTGGTGTGAGGTGGTATCTCATTACGGTTTTGATTTGTATTTCCCTGATGCCGAATGATACTGAGCATTTTTTCATGTGTCTGTTGGTCATCTGTATGTCTTCTTTGGAGAAATGTCTGTTCATGTCTTCTGCCCATTTCTTGATTGGATTATTTATTCTTCAGTTGTTGAGTTTGATACGCTCTTTATAGATTTTGGATACTAGCCCTTTATCTGATAAGACATTTGCAAATATATTCTCCCATTCTGTCGGTTGTCTTTTGGTTTTGTCAACTGCTTCCTTTGCTGGGCAAAAGTTTTTTTATCTTGATGAATTCCAAATAGTTAATTTTTGCTTTTGTTTCCCTTGCCTTTAGAAACGAGTCTAGCAAGAAGGTGCTGTGGCTGAGGTTGAAGAGGTTGCTGCCTGTGTTCTCCTCTAGGACTTTGTTGGTTTCCCGTCTCACAGTTAGGTCTTTCATCTATTTCGAGTATATTTTTGTGTGTGGTGTAAGAGAATGGTCCAGTTTCATTCTTCTACATGTGGCTGTCCAATTTTCCCAACATGATTTGTTGAAGAGACTGTCATTTTTCCATTGGATATTCTTTCCTGCTTTATTGAGGATTAGTTGACCATAGAGTTGAGGGTCCATTTTTCTGGATTCTCTATTCTGTTCCATTGATCTATGTGTCTGTTTTTGTGCCAGTACCATACTGTCTTGATGATTATAGCTTTGTAGTATAGCTTGAAGTCTGGAATTGTGATGCCACAAGCTTTTGTTTTCCTTTTCAATATTCCTTTGGCTATTCAGGATCTTTTCTGTTCCATACAAATTTTATGATTCTTTGTTCCAACCCTATGAAAAATGCTGGTGTTATTTTGATGGGGATTGCATTAAATATGTAGATTGCTTTGGGGAGTATAGACATTTTAACAATATTTGTTCTTCCAACCCATGAGCATGCAATGGTCTTCCATTTCTCTGTGTCTTCCTCAATTTGTTTCATGAGTGTTCTATAGTTTTCTGAGTACAGATCCTTTGCCTCTTTGGTTAGGCTTTTTCCTGGGTATCTTATGGTTATGGGTGCACTTGTAAATGGAATTGACTCCTTAATATTTCTATCTTCCATCTCATTGTTAGTGTATAGAAACACAACTGATTTCTATGCATTGACTTTATATCCTGTCACTTTGCTGCATTTCTGTATGAGTTCTAGCAATTTTAGGGTGGAGTCTTTTGGGTGTTCCATATAGAGTATCATGTTATTTGCAAAGATTGAGAGTTTGACTTCTTCTTTGCTAATTCAGATGCCTTTTATTTTTATTTTTATTTTGTCTGATTGCTGAGGCTAGGATTTCTAGTACTATGTTGGACAACAGTGGTGATAGTGGACATCCCTGCTATGTTCCTGACCTTAGGGGGAAAGCTCCCAGTTTTTCTCCACTGAAAATGATATTTGCTGTGGGCTTTTCATATATGGCTTTTATGATATTGAAGTATGTTCTCTCTATCCCTACACTGCGAATGGTTTTAATCAAGAAAGGATGCTGTACTTTGTCAAATGCTTTCTCTGCATCTATCGAGAGGATCATATGATTCTTGTCCTTTCTTTTATTAATGTAGTGTGTCACATTGATTTGCAGATCTTGAACCACCCTTACAGCCCAGGAATAAATCCCACTTGGTTGTGGTGAATAATTCTTTTAATGTACTGTTGGGTCCTACTGGCTAGTGTCTTGGTGAGAATTTTTGCATCCATTTTCATTAATGATATAGGTCTGTAATTCNACAAAGATTGAGTTTGACTTCTTCTTTGCTAATTCAGATGCCTTTTATTTTTATTTTTATTTTGTCTGATTGCTGAGGCTAGGATTTCTAGTACTATGTTGGACAACAGTGGTGATAGTGGACATCCCTGCTATGTTCCTGACCTTAGGGGGAAAGCTCCCAGTTTTTCTCCACTGAAAATGATATTTGCTGTGGGCTTTTCATATATGGCTTTTATGATATTGAAGTATGTTCTCTCTATCCCTACACTGCGAATGGTTTTAATCAAGAAAGGATGCTGTACTTTGTCAAATGCTTTCTCTGCATCTATCGAGAGGATCATATGATTCTTGTCCTTTCTTTTATTAATGTAGTGTGTCACATTGATTTGCAGATCTTGAACCACCCTTACAGCCCAGGAATAAATCCCACTTGGTTGTGGTGAATAATTCTTTTAATGTACTGTTGGGTCCTACTGGCTAGTGTCTTGGTGAGAATTTTTGCATCCATGTTCATTAACGATGTAGGTCTGTAATTCTTTTTAATTGGGTCTTTGTCTGGTTTGGGGAACAAGGTAATCCTGGCCTCATAGAAAGAGTTTGGATGTTTTCCTTCTATTTCTATTTTTTGAAACAG
>NW_023240515.1:0-913 GCF_002007445.2 Ailuropoda melanoleuca
CATGAATCTATAATCATTTAAATTTTAAAATATTTTTTAAAGATTTTATTTATTTATTTATTTATTTATTTATTTATTTTAGAGAGCGCAGTCGCACATAAGTGGGGGGAGGGGCAGAGGAAGAGGGAGAGAGAGAATCTCAAGCTGACTCCCTGCTCAGGACAGAGCCCGAGGCAGGGCTCAATCCCATGGCCCTGAGATCATGACCTGAGCCAAAACCAAGAATTGGACAGTTAACCAACTGAGCCACCCAGGTGCCCCCAAACATTTAAAATATTTTTAGAATTTTAACAAAATTCCCATCAAACTCACAACTGTGAATCATCTCCTTTGGCTCAGTTACACATCACATATCCAGCTCCCCGGTTCTCATAGTTTCAATCCCGCACACGGCTCCTGCACTAATCTAGCAGTTATCTTTTCACTTTCTTTCTGACAGAGAAAAACTGCCTCTTACATATGATTTTTAAGAGCCAGAGTTTGCTAAGCATGGCTAAAATAAATCATATCAGTAGATAATAAATTGTATACAAGTTAGTGCGATGATTTTTAGAACACTAAGAAATTACGCAACTCTCAAAGAAAAAGACAAAAAACAATGAACATTGTACTGTTGGTACTACAAATTCCATGTAGCTCATATTTTCTGGTTACTGAGTGAGAGGATGGATGGAGTAACATCAGAGCAGTGCATCTGAGAGTTGATTTTTTTTTTTCCTGGGGTGCAAAGCATGCTATTTGGACAACTCGGAAGAGAACTCATACAAATGGTGGTTAACACAACAAGATAATGCATCTTCAATGACAAAATCCAGTGGAGTGTCATAGAATCAAACAATTAGGCAATACTAGTTTTGCCATAGATATCCTAGCCTGTGTTACTAATTTCAATATTAGTATTGAAATATTATTA
>NW_023240517.1:0-1283 GCF_002007445.2 Ailuropoda melanoleuca
ACTTAAAAAAAAAAAAAAACAACAACCAGAATCTCACATTTCTGGCAATCACCCCTCTCCTTTCCCTAGAGCACTGTCCATGACTGGGCTGGCCCTGATAGCTCTGGGAACTGGAGGAATAAAGCCCTGTGTGTCTGCATTTGGTGGAGATCAGTTTGAAGAGGGCCAGGTAAGATCATGCACCTTCACACAAACTACATAAATGAATTATAAACCTCTAGGAATCACATTCCCCTGGTACAAGGTCTGTTCTCCATTTGATTCTTTTTAAAGGACATTTGAAAGGAGGACACTGACCAAAATTAAGTTAGAAGTGAAGACAGATTACCAGCTACATTTCATCCATTGATACATAACCAAAGTCATATTGTAAACTTATTCCTTTTTATTACAGGAAAAACAAAGAAACAGATTCTTTTCCATCTTTTATTTGGCCATTAATGCTGGAAGCTTGCTTTCTACTATCATCACTCCCATGCTCAGAGGTAAAAAAAAAAAAAAAAATTAAGTCCTTGTTTTGTGTGTTTGCTTTGTCCCTCTTTTCTCCCATTATACTTGCTGTTGGGTACATGTGATGCTCTTGGAAATCCAGATGAGCTTCTTGTCTTTTCTAATCTTTTTTGACCACCCCCCGCCCCAATCCCAAGGACCACTGAAGAATCTGAAACATCCCTAGTATAGCAATTAACTGTTCGAAATGATTATTAATGCAAACTCTTTATTCACAGTAAAGGATAAGACAAGAGATGCTATTTGGAAACCACACCTGGATGGGTCATAGTTGACATTTTTGCTTTCAAGCTTTGCTCCCCAGTGATGTTCAATGGGTTAGGAAGAATTTAATGGGCCAAGTTTTATTCTTTGCTTTCCTCTCATCTCAGCTATTTCTACAAGAACTGCCCAAGAAAGAGAACGAGACAGCAACTATCAACAGCTCGCAGGGTTTTTTTGCAGGCTGACACTCCACTGAGGTTGTGAATTTCCTACATGGAAGGGAATATTCGGGGACAGATTAGACCCAAACAACACCATGGTGGCCACACTGCAAAGCAGATTAAATGATGAAAGAGAATATTTTGTGGGGATTTATGTATTTCTGCATGGAGTAGTAGTTCGAAGATGACACTTAAGCTCCATTCCAACTTGTTTGGTATAAACATATAATAGCTTGTATTCTTGCATTATGTTCCCTCCCCTTCCCTCCCCTCCCCCGCCTCCACTATCTATCTATCTTTCTTTCTTTCTTTCTTTCTTTCTTTCTTTCTTTCTTTCTTTCTTTCTTT
>NW_023240518.1:0-1283 GCF_002007445.2 Ailuropoda melanoleuca
AAGCAGGAGTCAGGTCATAGCCAGAGGAGACCTTTTCACACAGCCAAGATGAAAGTAGGAGTCAACGGATTTGGCCGCATCGGTCGTCTTGTGACCCGCGCAGCCATCAACTCTGGAAAAGTGTCCGTGGTGGCCATCAATGACCCCTTCATTGACTTGAATTACATGGTTTACATGTTCAAGTATGACTCCACCCACGGACGCTTCAAGGGTGAAGTGAAGGCTGAGGACGGTAAACTCGTCATCAATGGCCATGCCATCACCATTTTTCAGGAACGTGACCCCGCCAACATCAAGTGGGGTGATGCTGGAGCAGACTATGTTGTGGAATCCACTGGCGTGTTCACCACAATCGACAAGGCATCTGCTCACCTGAAGGGCGGTGCTAAGCGTGTGATCATCTCTGCTCCCTCTGCTGATGCCCCCATGTTTGTGATGGGAGTGAACCATGAAAAGTATGACAACTCTCTAAAAGTTGTGAGCAACGCCTCCTGCACCACCAACTGCCTGGCTCCCTTGGCCAAAGTCATCAACGACAGCTTCCACATTGTGGAGGGTCTCATGACGACGGTTCATGCTGTGACAGCCACCCAGAAGACTGTGGATGGTCCCTCTGGCAAACTGTGGCGCGATGGCAGAGGTGCCAACCAGAACATCATTCCAGCCTCCACTGGAGCTGCCAAAGCTGTCGGCAAGGTCATCCCAGAGCTCAATGGGAAACTCACTGGCATGGCTTTCCGTGTTCCTGTCCCCAACGTCTCTGTGGTTGACTTGACCTGCCGCCTGGAGAAGGCTGCCTCCTATGACGAAATTAAGAAGGTGGTGAAGGCTGCAGCTGATGGACCAATGAAGGGAATTCTGGGATACACCGAGGAACAGGTCGTGTCCTCTGACTTCAACGGTGACAATCACTCCTCCATCTTTGACGCTGGTGCAGGCATTGCCCTCAACGATCACTTTGTGAAACTGGTTTCTTGGTACGACAACGAATTTGGCTACAGTCAGCGTGTTGTGGACCTGATGGTCCACATGGCCAGCAAGGAATAGACTACTGATTGTCCTGCCGCCCCCTCCCTTTCACTGAACTTGTTGTGGTCTTTCATTTACATGTGTCCCCAACACTCCCACCCTGTGCACAAAGGCCTCATTCCTGCCCTGGTCGTTTTTTTGTCCTACGTGTGCTGTCTGTGGCCTGGCTGACAGAAGGGGCTCCTATTGGTTAGTTTAACATACCATCTGTAAAACTGTAAATGAGAAATAAACACTTATCTTGGCACTGTGTG
>NW_023240519.1:0-1283 GCF_002007445.2 Ailuropoda melanoleuca
GAGCATCGTTCAGGGCTAGAGGCATTTCAGGATTATTGGCACATAAAGTGCAATGAGGCTGCAGATAAAGACAGAAACCACATATGGAGAGCTGTGCGTGCCCTGCTTAGGAACTTGTAATTTATCCAGTAGAAGGGTGTTTCTAAAACTGTGGTCTTCAGACACATGTGAGTACTCAAGACACTTTCTGGTCTGCAAGGCCAGAACTATTTTCAGAATAATATGTAAACATTATTTACCTTTCTCCCTGTGTTGACATTTGCACCGATGGTGCAAGAGCAATGGGGGTAAAACTCTTGTCATCTTAGCACAAATCAAAACGAGCACTAGGTGTACTATAAAATGCACTAGTTATCTTGTATTCCTTACTGTCAGGTACTCACAGTAGAATAGAGAAGAAAGAAAAAGAAAGACAAGGCAAGGCAGGGAAAGGAAAGGGAAAAAATGAAAAGAAAAGAAAGAAGGAAGAATAGCTACTTGCACTGAGGAATGTCCTTAATAAAGTAGTAAAAATCATTAATTTTATTAAATCTCAACCTTGAGCATACATATTGTTAACATTCTGTGTGATGAGCTGGGACATATGCATAAATCACTTCTGCTGCAAACTGAAGTACGACGGCTATCTCTAGGAAAAGCACTTGTGTGACTGTTTGGTTTGTAGGCTGAGCTATCTGACTTGTCCATGAAACACAGTTTTGACTTGAAAGAATGACTGACAAAATGGTCATTCAGTTTGGTATTTGGCAGGTACTTTCTTAAGAATGAATAAAATAAGCCTGCCGCTTCAAGGAAAACAACTGATAGTGTTTGTTGCCAATAATAAAATTCAAAAATTCAAAGCTCTTGGTGAAGTTTAAAATTTTGGAAAACTTCTCTTCACCACAGCGAGCTTGATAGTTTCCCAATACCTAAATACTTTTCTAATGAGATTGGTGATGATATTAACAAATGTGAATTTTTGATGTTTATAATGAAATGGGCCAACATTTAAAAAATCTGCATAACTTAGTGAAACCAAAATATTTAAAATGACCAGTGCTTGGTGTTACAAAACTATGCATGGATAAAACATCTACTTAAAGTGTAAGACAGACCAAGGAATTTTGATGAAACAGAATACAAAAAGTTCACTGACATGCCCCAAAGAGTCCATATGGCAACCAGCCTTTAAGTACCTACCACTTGTTCAGTTTTTGTGAGTATCAAAGAAGAATAACCAAAAATATCTGAAGAGGCCAATAAAATAATCCTCCATTTTCCAACTACATATCTGTGGGAGG
>NW_023240520.1:0-1283 GCF_002007445.2 Ailuropoda melanoleuca
ACAGGCAGGGGGAGTGGAAGAGGAAGAAGCAGGCTCCCAGCGGAGGAGCCTGATGTGGGGCTCGATCCCAGATTGCCGGGATCACGCCCTGAGCTGAAGGCAGATGCTCAACGACTGAGCCACCCAGGCGCCCCTCAGAGTTGGTTCTGAGCCATGGGAAGAGGCTGTGCTGGCAGCCCTGCTGCTGTGCAGGGAGGGGGTCCAGGAGTATGGATGGGCAAGGCCCTCCAGCCCACACTGATCAGGAATCTGGAGGAGGGGAGTCCTTGCCCCTCCAGGAAGAAGCTTCCCCCAGACCACAGTATGCTGGAGACAGCATGAGCCTTAGGAGTGAGCACGACCTTAGCCTGGCAGCCAGGAGCAGTCCTCCATGCCAGCGGGGGCATCTGCTGTCCATCCCTGAGGTGCCACCTGCCAAGATTTTGGTGACCAGAGGCCAAGGCCTCATGGCCTTCCTGCCCAGGCACCAGCCTCACCCTGCTTTCCATCCCCCTTTGTGAGGGGACAGTGTGTTCATGGGCAAGAGTGTAGGGTGGCCTGGCAGCACCCCACCCCTTCCACCAACCCAGCTCTCGGCTCCCCTGGGAAGGTCCCCAAGGACCCCCAACCATGCTGGCTGGCCTCCATGAACCCCCAGGCTTGCCCCAGTGTGCGGCTCAGCTTTTCAAGCTCTGTTTCCTTAAGCAGCAGGAGGATGCCCTAGTCTCAAGGCTATAGGAAGGGTTTGTTAACTTGTATCAAGCGCTCAGCCCAGAGTCTGGGGCTCCATGAATTATCCAGGTGGTTATAGTCTGTCTCAGTGACCTCATCTGGCAGCCAGGAGCCTGGAACCACTTGGACGCATTGGGGGTCGGCTGAGATGCTCCAGAGCAGCTGCACGTGGGTGGAGCTTCGAGCACGTCCCGGGTTTCTAAGTGCTCCGAGGCTGCTGCTGTGCACCCCCAGCTGCCCATAGTTCTCCAAGCGGGAATCATCCCAGACAGGAATTGAGTGTGTGCCTGCACTTGGGCAGAGGGGAGTCTTGGGGTGCAGCCAGAGCTACAGGACAGGAGGGCAGCTGGGTGGGGCACGGGGAAGAATTAGGAGGGGCCCTGAGTCATGGCCCCGCCCAGCACCAGTGCTGCCTTCCTCCCTCGGGGGTGAGCCCCATCCCAGACCCTCTTCATGGGGTCCCTGCTGCCCCTGGCTCCCACTCCTTTTTTTTTCTTTAAAGAGTGGGAGAGGAAGAAGCAGGCTCCCAGTGGAGGAACCTGATGTGGGGCTCGATCCCATAACGCCGGGAT
>NW_023240521.1:0-1283 GCF_002007445.2 Ailuropoda melanoleuca
ACCCAAAAAAGAAATAATCCAGTTAATAAATGGGTAGAAGACATGAATAGACACTTTTCCAAAGAAGACATCCAGATAGCTAACAGACACATGAAAAGATGTGCAGCATCAGAAAAATATAAATCAAAACCACAATGAAGATGCCACCTCACACCTGTCAGAATGGCTAAAATTAACAACACAAGAAACAACAGGTGTTGGTGAAGAAGCAGAAAAAGGGCAACCCTCTTGTTGGTGGGAAAGCAAACTGGTGCAGCCATTCTGGAGAACAGTATGGCGGTTCTTCAAAAAGTTAAAAATAGAACTACCCTACAATCCAGCAATTGCACTCCTAGGTATTTACCCAAAGGATACAAAAATACACATTTGAAGGGATACACACACCCCGATGTTTACAGCAGCATTATCAACAACAGCCAACTATGAAGAGAGCCCAAATGTCCATTGACTGATGAATGGATAAAGACGTGGTGTATATATATGCAATGGAATATTACTCAGCCACCAAAAAGAATGAAATCTTGCCATTTGCAAAGACACGGATGGAGCTCGAGTGTATTATAAGTGAAATAAGCCAGTCAGAGAAAGACAAATACCATATGATCTCACTTATATGTGGAATTAAGAAAGAAAACAGATGAATATATAGGAAGGGGGAAAAGAAAGGAAAGAGGGAAACAAGGCATAAGTGACTGTTAATGATAGAGAACAAACAGGTTTGACAGAGGGAGGTGGGTGGCGGATGGGCTAGGTGGGTAATGGGTATTAGAAAGGGCACTTGTGATGAACGCTGGGTGTTATATGTAAGTGATGAATCACTGAATTCTACTCCAGGAACCAATATTGTACTGTATGTTAATTAATAAAAATTAAATTAAAAATTAATAAAAAATAAATTTTAAAAAGTGTATCAGGTAAAAAAAAAAGTGTATCAAGTTAAAATCCAGCTTGGTGGTTGAAAAAAAATTTTTTACATACTTTTAGATATCTAAGAGGAAGATGAAAAATAATTCCTAATCAATTTTTGTTTACAATTTACTTTGGCAGCTAATACAGATCAATTATAAAATAATTATATAATAGGAAAGAAGCAAATTTGTATGACAGTCATCTTATACCAGTTGAAACCATGCAAATTCAATTCAATTTTATTAAATGTGAGCTATGTAATGTTTTTCAATGTGCTGTTTATCCACTTGGTCAACATTTTGTAATTGTCACAATGCAAATATCGATCAACAAAATTTTTATAATATTCAACTGTATCAAAGCATGTATATTTA
>NW_023240522.1:0-1283 GCF_002007445.2 Ailuropoda melanoleuca
AAACAAACAAACAAACAAAACAAATAGATCATCTTCATGCTTACTGGCAAAAGGCTGACTACAAAGATTTCTTAGATATGATACCAAAAGCACAATCCTAAAAGACCAAATGGAAACATTGGACTTCATTAATATTTTAAAATATCTGGTGTCTGAATGACACTGTTAAGAGAATGAAAACAGAAATTTGCAAATCTTACATCTAATAATGAACGTATATCCAGAATCTATAAAAGATTCACAGACTCACAAATAAGAAAACAAATAATCCAAAGAAAGGTAGTGACTTGTGAGCTAAAATTTAAACTACACTTAGGTCATTGACGGAAAAACCAGGCAGAAAAGAAAGAGTGAATTCCTAAAAAGAGGAACAGCATTAAAAATGTTGTGGAGATATGAACATAATGAAAGTTAAAAGACATTTAGTTAGTTCACTATAGCTTGAACTTAAATGATCTGTTCTTGGTCCCCTTATCTTTAAGTTTTGGGTGTGAGTATGTGGGTTTGTGTGGTGGGCAGCTATTAATATTTGTCTTTCAAAAAATACAATAATCAAATGAGATCATTCCTGTGAGTCTAATTTGTAACTCTAAATTGCCATAAAATGTGTTATTATCATTAGTATATTATTTTAATTACTATTATGGGGCATTATTATCATCAATATATAATTGTAATTATTACTGTTAAAAATGAGTTGCTGCATCAGTATAGACAAATAACCTCTTAATGTTATTGTGAAGAGAGTTTGGAACTTGCAGAACCCCAGAAATCCCCGGACTGCCCATGATGATCAGTATTCTAGGACACCTTCTCTCAGACATAGCAACTGGATCCGCCGTCTTCATTTAGGTGAACTCAACTTGCAGCACGGTCCTCAGCTAGTGAACGATGGGGGTGCATAGCGAGAGTGAGAGATACAGATTTTTTTTTAACCGCTGAGATTTTGAGGATGTTCTTCTAGCATAATCTAGCTCACCCTAACTGCTACACTTTACAGAAGTGGAAAGGTCCAAACACCCACTTTCTGGAAGCTTTAGCAGCCAAAGGTGAGCACAAGCCTCATCTGAGCTTATTAGATATTTATACCTGGCATTTTGAGTTTAGAACAGAAGTTAGGGAGGAGGTACAGGTAAGAGTTTATTCTACGAGGGTGATGGCTCTCGAATCACGCAGGGACCAGTGACAGCAAAACAGGTGGCACCTACAGCCTTGTTCACTTCTCAGTGATTAGCAGGGGACACCTCCTCGCTGGACATTTAGTGGATGTCTGATTTTTTTTT
>NW_023240523.1:0-1283 GCF_002007445.2 Ailuropoda melanoleuca
TCTTCCTTATGTGTAAAAGAGAGGTAAGGTTGTCACGCCCCTCTTGCGCCAAAAACTGCAACTGAACCCAAGCCTTACCTTCACCAATTCTACATCCCAGGGACACTGCTCCTCCTCCTAATGCTGTAGTGCTCACTCAGCATGAGTGGCCCAAGAAAAAAAAGAAAACACAAGGGCACAGAGAGAGCATGGATACCAGCCAAGGCTGACAGAGTTTCAATAACCTGGGATTAGAAAAGCTGTACAAATATATTATCAAGATGTTTCAACGTGGTATTATTATCAGCTTACTTTTACGGCATAAAAGATCTTCTGTGCTCACACCAGATGGCCAGGAGAGCATTAGGAAATCAGTCCTAAAGGATGTGCTCAGCAATCCAAAACAGGCCAAAAGTTGAACCTCCTGCTATTTGGACAACGCAAAATCCACACAAAGAGCAGAGGAAATAAAATGTTCCTTCTTTCCTTCAAGTTTCTACCTTGATTAGGTTATAAATATGACAAAATAAAATAAATATCACAATCCCAATATCAAATATGTTTGCCAATATCTAACTGAATTTAAAAGACAGCCTTTCATTCCATCACCACCCTGTGAGAAGTACAACTACCCAATTCCACCATGATGTGAGAAGGCTGAGCCATGTGGAGAGTGCCTAGAGAATGAGATACCACATGGAGAGAGACAGGCCACAGACACTGAGGAGACGTTCCCATGTTTTTATTTTTAAAGATTTTATTTATTTATTTGACAGAGAGAGAGAGACAGCCAGCAAAAGACAGAACACAGGCACGGGGAGTGGGAGAGGAAGAAGCAGGCTCCCAGTGGAGGAGCCTGATGTGGGGCTTGATCCCGGGACTCTGGGATCACGCCCTGAACCGAAGGCAGACGCTTAACGACTGAGCCACCCAGGCACCCCTGAGGAGACTTTCCTAAGAGTGAAGAGGCAATCTTGGAAGTGGAACCTACCAGCCACCCAATCAATGCCATCTAGAGCCCAGATGAGACCTTCTGAAATCCCTGACCAACAAAACTGTGAGAATGGTTACTGTAAGCCACCACGTTCTGGAGTGGGTTTTCAGGCAACAATATAGAACCAAAATAGTCATCACCTCTTGGAATGAGCTTTGGTACCACCAGAGAAATAACAATGACGTGACCCGATCATTCTTCAGACAGGAGTAGAAAATAAACAAGGGTCCTTCCAGCTGGCTCAGACCTCAAAGGCACTCATCCTTAATCCTCAGGCAGAAGTTATCTACAGCAAGAAAGGGACTGCCTG
>NW_023240524.1:0-1283 GCF_002007445.2 Ailuropoda melanoleuca
AAAAAAAAAATTCCCTATGGAAATTTTATATATGATAAAGCTTCAATCTCAAATTAGCATGGAAAGAATGGTGTTTTAAATAAGTGGTTCTGGAATAACCATAAAGTCATGTGGAGAATGTTAAAATTGGATCTTTTCCTCATGTCATACATCAGGATATGTAGTTCAAATGGATCAAAGATTTTAATTTGAAAATAAAGTTAGACAAGTGAAATAAGAAAATGTGGGTAAATCTCTCCAAATAATTGGGGAATACGTGCTATTATTCAAACTCCCAGGTGCTTAAAATGAAAATATCAACACATTTAATCATAGGCCATTAAGAAAAAACCCTGTATGTTAAAAAATAATAATAACTGTAGTTGAGTAAAAAAGGCAAATTGCCCACTGGGAAAATATTTGCTCAGCATATTTTAAATATTTAAGAACTTTTTAGGGCTAGAAAGAAAGATCCAATAGAACATATGCTAGAGCTATGAACAAATATTTCACAGAAAAATAAATTATAATATATACATGTTAATTCACATTCGAAATAACAAATTCATATTAAAGCAACACTAAAATACTCTAAGAGAAATATAAATGCATTTACTTTGGGGGAAATG
The DNA here is from genome assembly GCF_002007445.2 of Ailuropoda melanoleuca. Lineage (NCBI taxonomy): Eukaryota > Metazoa > Chordata > Mammalia > Carnivora > Ursidae > Ailuropoda > Ailuropoda melanoleuca. The sequence goes on from NW_023240524.1 coordinate 609, forward strand.
AATTAACTGAAAGAGATATTCAGGAAGTTTTGAACAACATTAATCATAATTGGACCTCTCATTCATAGAAATTTTGAAAATGAACACTTCTTTTACAATTACTACCAGAGCAATTTTAACTTTTGTTCCATCAATGAATAAATTAAAGTGAAGAAATGAACATGTTTTAAACATGAGAGGAAGACGTCAGTGTAGAAAGCACTAGAAATGTTTAAGAATATTATATTAAATATTTAGGCTGACATAAACAATTTCAATATGTATTTATGTTGAAACTTTAATATGACATATGGACATTACATAATATTTTCTAATTAAAAAATCTGAGAAACTGACCACAGCTTTTTTGAAAATATATTCACTATGAATGAAGCATTCACTATAAATATTCTTTAGAAGAAAAATTACAGTCTTGCCTCTTACACTTGAATTTTTCTTTTAAGTATGAGTTGTATCCAAATTATTTTAAATTAACTGGTACCTTGGGAGATCTTAATGACATTTCTAAACATAAACATTTGTTAAATGTCTTTTTCTTCATTTTCTACCTTGCTTGTCCTTATTATTGACTTATTTATTCTTAAACTCATTTTTATATATATATTTTATATATTGTCCTAGTCATATATATATATATATATTTTTTTTTTTTTTGAAAAAATTCTTGTGTCAAGA
>NW_023240525.1:0-541 GCF_002007445.2 Ailuropoda melanoleuca
ATTTTCCTATAATTGTCAAAACCAAAGAGTCAAGGGTGATGAAAAGTGTTGTCTTTCTTACCTGTTTCTTGGGGAGATAATTGAGTTTTTCCTCAAGTCCTTGATATGCTCTTGAGATGAATACTAAAACAAAAATCTGGGAGCAACAGGCAGGAAGCCACTGTCAGGCCCTATCTCTGATATGGAATCTTGATGCATCTGTATTTTGACCGTTTTAAATTTTGGTCAGAAATAGTTTACAGACCAGCAGTTTGGAGAAACTGACGTCCTTTAAATATTATATGGCAGAATACTGGTATAATACCAAGGAGGAAATACAAGGTGATATGCCGAATATATTAGTTCTCACTAGTTTAGAAATTCTGTGTCAGTAAAAAAAGTCAATACCTGACTATTTTTGTTAGTGATGTCTCTCTTGATCCTCTTTTCATTTGCCTTCTTCTAATATCTAGACTTTTANTTAATATCTCGACTTTTATGGCTCCTTTCTGAATTTCATCTCTAAAGAAAGCGCTAGGGGAAATTGTGTTGGAATCTATCA
>NW_023240526.1:0-1188 GCF_002007445.2 Ailuropoda melanoleuca
CCCCCAATCCTCAGCTGCTTAGCCAAAGTAAAGCCAATTACTCTTTCTTTCTTGTCATTTATCACGCAGACATCTCACAGTGTTTAGTCCAAGGCCCATCATGGCTTTCATTCCAACATACTTCACGTTGAGTATGAGAGGTTTTTCACTGCTTCACTGGGGCACACTCGACTCCTCCCAACAAGGAACAGTTCATAATACTTTACAAGGATTTCCGGTTCCTTTCCCGGGCAGAACTGTGGCTATGCATGGGAACAAAGTCGACTTTGATGGTTGGCTCAGGATATGTCATGGAATGAATGCACAGTAGATTTCAGTAGCTAGACTCCACAGNTGACTTTGATGGTTGGCCCAGGATATGTCATGGAATGAATGCACAGTAGATCTCAGAAGCTAGACTCCACAGGAGCCAACCTCCTGAACATTACAAAGAGCCTTCAATGCTACCGATGTGGGAATGGGACAAACGGAAAACTTTCCACAGCCTTCTCTTCTTGCAGTGTTTCTTCACCACCTCACTAAATATCATCACTCGATTTCTTCCTGACCCCCCAGAGTCAGTCAGGATCTCAGATACAAAGGATCTTTGAATTTCAATTTTAATTAAGGAACATTTTCCTCATTTGGTGGGAGTGGGGAGGCAAGTCCAAGACTAAATTTAAAGCTTACTTCATGTCTTTCTTACCAGCTCCTATCAAATCAGTTTCCTGTCACTTAGCTAATCTGTACCCATTCTTTAAATCTTGAATTAAATGTCACTTCCTCGATGAGCACTTTCCTGCCCCCAATCTAAATTTGTTCCCTCTGTTTTATTGTTTCAAAGAACCCTGTAATTTCTATGAAATAGTAACACAGATTTGACTTTATAGGCCTTATCACAATTTCTATGTATTTCTGTGTGATTATCTGTGTAATAAATATCTGTCTTTCCCATTAACCTCTCAGTTCCACTGAATGGCCCATGTTCAGAATAGTGCCTGCCACGAAGGAATGGGATGGCTGGTGAATGAATGAATCTGAGACATCAGGCATCTATCTTACTCTGCCCTGGACTGCTGTGTACTATAGATGCTCGCAGTGGCACATCGTTAACTCAAATACTCAAATGCCCAAAGACGCTTGGAAGCACACAAAACAGTGCTTCTGGGAGTGAGATTGTAGTTCAATATGAGTGAAGATAAAAAACAA
>NW_023240527.1:0-1283 GCF_002007445.2 Ailuropoda melanoleuca
AAAAAAAAGAACAAGAAAAAATATTGAAAGAGAAACCACATAAATGAATCATAGTGAATACTGTGTAAATTCACTCAGGTGGTGGACTCCATTGTAGTCATTTTGCTGAATTTAGTATTGTTAATAGAACTGATCTATACAAATTTGGCACCTGGCATGGGACTATTTGTACATGGACAATATTCTTCTTGATCCATTATTACTGATTATTGAGAGAAATTTACAGGTAAATAGCAAGAAAAGCAATATAACAAAAGTCCATGTTAACTGTCCTGCAATCTGTAACTATCCAGTCTTGAATGCTATGCTGGCCCATTGTATTAATGAATAACACTAACTGGACTTGTTGAGGAGAAACTGGCAAATTCTATAGACATCATAGAAAGACATAGCTATGACAGTAGATACAAGAAAAAATTCAGAATAAAAACAAGGGTTTGTGCACTTCTTAGGAAGTTAGTGGTCTGAAATATACAATGCTATACCTTTAAGGTACAATACAAATAGTTGAACTTTACATCTCCTGCCACTAAGACAGAGGCACAGCACTTGAGATTTTATTATACCCTTCCACATAATTTATTGGGTGACTTCATGGTTGTCAGTTTCAAGTGAGGTGCAGAACAGGACTCCACTTACGAATGTTCAGACAGTGGGGAAAGCTGCTGTCCCACCTGGGATGTAAGATTCAATAGATTTAATCTTGCTAAAAGTATCCATGATGAATAATGATGGCATGTGGAGTCAGGAATGTCACAGAATAGACACCTGGGGTCCTGAAACAGGAGATATCCTCCTCAGAAGAGAACTGCTTGTACTCATGTAGAGAATGAGCCTCTGATATTGATACACTAATTGACTAGGCAACCATGGCTAGCCATCATAAGATCTGTGTCATCCAATTCCCCAGTGCATAAGGTTATGCAGACACAGCAGCAATCTGTTGCATGGTGGTAATGATGCAATCAAAAAATGGCCTAATCAGTTGCAGAAGAAATGAAGACACAGTTGGTTTATAATTATAAACAGTTGTCCTATACTCTCATATCACCAACTTCTTTTGTAACAATGCCACACACATAGTTTCATGGGAAGATCTCAATGATCAACTGATGGAAGAAGAAAGCATGTGAGTCTTTACAGAAAGATTGGTTTGTAATGTGGCAGTAAGCTGGACAAAAGTTACTGCTACAGTCCTGCCCCAATATAAATTGGTCATGAATACCAAATGGATGAAAGACCTCGATGTGAGACAGGAATCCATCAAAATCATAGGGGAGAAC
>NW_023240528.1:0-1283 GCF_002007445.2 Ailuropoda melanoleuca
CCATAATGCCGGGATCACGCCCTGAGCCGAAGGCAGACGCCCAACCGCTGTGCCACCCAGGCGCCCCTAAATAAAAACTTTTTTAAAGTACTAAAATAAAGGGTTTTTTTTTTCCTTTAAAAGTACTTTATTACTGAGGAAACATCAAAGAGGAATTTCTGCTTCAGGAAAAATGGAGTAGACACACTTTTCTCTATTCTTCTTGCCAGATAAAGCTAAAAGGCCCAGACATTATATAGAAAGCAAACACAAAAAGGCTCTGAAAGGCAGAGAGAAGAAGGCACGACACCATCATAAATCCCCTGGGCTTCCTTTGAGCATCATATACCCCAGAGATACAACTGAAGGAGCCAGCGACCCAGAAATACCTATGAAAGGAGAATACCAAAGGCTTCCCAAAGTTTTCTCTCTCCAGCCAAAGGAGCAGGAAAGGAGCAACGTAGAGAGACATACACTTTTAGACAGTCACTGCTCTACTCCAGGCAAATATCACCGAAGAACCGTGGCCCCACCCCCACCCCACCAGCAAAGGCCAAGCGAAGAACCAAGATTTTTATTCATCTCACCTGCCCATAAGAAGGAACCCCCAACTCCCCCTCAAGGATGCTGTTGCACAAGATGGAGGGGAAGGCCCCCCTCCACCACTGTTACAGTGTCAGGATTTTATCTAATGTAACCAAAAAAAAAAAATCTGTATTCAGGTGAGAGATTGGTTGATTATAAGATTTTCCTGGCTTGCTCATCTGCAAAAGATGATGACATCCTTAAAACGTGTATTTGAGCAACTTCATTTTTGATTGATATAAAATGAGAAGTCACACACGGTTGTGATAATATTTCATTTTTAGAATAGCTTCCTGCCGATGTAACTGTCTGAGGCTCCTGCGAGTATTACGTAGCCTGGGACAGCATTGCAAATCTCAGGGAAGTCCATTCTGAAGTAAATTTCAGTACTTCTAGAGCTGATGATTCTCTCGGGACAACTTCTCTAAAAATATTTAACGTTACAAATCAGTTCTGTGTAGTATGGATTTATTTAAATGCAAATATATCCAAGGGTATTTTGATGTTTCACCTGACATTTCCTGTAACTTCTGGAGTTGTCCAAGAAACAAAACAGGGCTTTGTAATTTATATACAATGCAAAATATTATGTGTTTCATCACTGTATCTTCAACTATAAGGAAAAATGACTTTTAAAATTACCTTCCTGGGGCGCCTGGGTGGCACAGCGGTTAAGCGTCTGCCTTTGGCTCAGGGTGTGATCCTGGCATTATGGGATC
>NW_023240529.1:0-1283 GCF_002007445.2 Ailuropoda melanoleuca
CTGGTTTATAGATGGCCATTTTCTCACTTTGTCCTCATATGGCAGAAGAGGCAAGGGAGCTCTCTGGGGTCTCTTTTATGAGAGCGCTGATCTCATTCATGAGGGCCTCAACCTCATAACCTCATTACCTCCCAAATACCTCATCTCCAAATACCATATTATTGAGGGTTAGGATTTCAACATATGAATTTTGAAGGGACACACACATCCAGTTTATGGCACTAGACATGTGAGTGAAGCTGTCCTGTGCCTTCCAGACAAGCCCATCAGCCAGCCAACCTTAGTACTGGTGACCTTAGTCAACACCATAGGTGACAGAAGAATCATTCAGCTGAGCATTGACTAAATGCTTGGCTCACAAATTGTGAGGTATTATAAAATGATTGTTGTTTTCAGCTGCAAAGTTTCAGAGTTATTTGCTAAGTAGCAATAGCTAACAGGAACCTAATAGAAAACAGGATTTCTCAGAACTATCCTGAAACCTCTAATTATTGTAAAATAACAGTAGGTCAAAATTCACCTAAATTTACTAAACATGTATAGTAGGAACCACTAAGATAATAAAAGAATATAATCATTTAGCTCCCCATTTTTTTCCCTCTGGAAAAATCTCTCCTAAACCCTTATTCTGAAGTGCGTTGATGGCAAGTTTGGTAACTACATCTTTTGCCTATAGGTTTGCCTACAGGTTTTCCTCATTGTTTCCAAATTCAATACAGCTTTATTTTAAATACACATCAGAGTGAACACCTTGAAAAATGTCCATCCAGAAGAGAGTCAGAGAAAGATGGAGGAAATGAAATAAAAGCTAGAGAGACAAAAATGTCTGGAAGTTAACGTATAGACTGCTTTATGCTACCTTAAGCTCTAATAGAGGCTTCTATTTGCCTCAGCTTCCAAAGTTTAACCAATTTCATCTTATCTAATTTTTTTTTTAATCTTTGAGGAAAAATTATCCTAACACTTGAATGTTTTTAATATTTTTCCAATGAAGAGCTAAGTTCTACTTGAAGGATACCAAAGTGTTTAATGTTGAAAACTAGTTAGGTCAAAGATTTTTTTCATGGAGTTTTCTTCAGGAAGTGAGATTTCAAATCAACTAGAATCTTTGCAGTATCTGAGTCTGTGTATTGTACTCCACTGACAAGACGCTCTAGTGCCCTTAAGAATTCTCTGATGCTCATCCAAACAGACGGTTCACTTCAGTATCTCTGGAAATTCAAGTATTTATATAACTTTCCTTCCTAATTGTCCCTCATAAGTTTAGGGTTTTTTTTTTTTTT
>NW_023240530.1:0-1283 GCF_002007445.2 Ailuropoda melanoleuca
CATATGTACAATATGTGTTTTGGACCCTGTGATTCTGAATATTTTTCTAGTAATCAAATTGATTTCCCCTCCAATCTATTGAATAGATAAAAATTTGTATTTTGGCTGAGATGATAGAGTGAAAATCGAAAAATTGGTCTCCTTTTCCCAGAGTAGTCCTTGTGGCATCTCTGAGAGAACCTAATTCTCATAGATCCAGTTATAAAACCACTGGATTAGATAATTGCTAAAATCCTTTGAGCTCTATTGTGTTATTATTCCCTGAGGATATGATTACTGCAGTGATTGATTTCTATTTTTACACAAGGTGAATATTCATTCTCAGGAATAATGTCATTCCCTAACTGCGAAGTGTGGTAACTTACGTAAGTGGGTGGAAAAAACAATATACAGTCATTTCCTTTTTAAATTTCTGATTACACTTTTTTGTAATATGTCAGTGAAAACACTTCAAGTTAAAACTAACCTGAGTTGTTTTACTGATTGTACAATTTAAGATTGTTAAGCCAGTTCAGTCAAGTAAAGATTAAGTGACCAGTACGTGTTCTGATAGGCACGATTGTGTGTGAAAGAAGAAAGAAAACTATTAGAGAGCCATTCTTTCAGGTAATTACTATGTATTAAGACCTGTTGTTTACCAAATTCTCTCCTAATTTAGTCCAAACAAAGCTTTATCATTATCAAAGACAAAGCTCCCTGATCTATTCTCTAAGGAAGATGGTAAATGGTTTCAAGTGATAAGGAAATAAATATAGGGATACAGCACACAGTCCAATTTCTTCCACTTGAAATTGCTTAATTTGATGTTTTGAATCCTGTTAACTTTGGTATTTCTTGAGGCTTTAAAGTGCAAACTTTAGGCTTTTTAAAGGATTTAAAAAAAAATCTTATAGTAAATATTAAATTAAATTATTAAAATATATTCTAAAACGTTTTAATATACCTTTTTAAGTATCAAAGAGATGTTCAGGATACATAAAGGAGAAATAAATCATGATAACTTCATAGGATAAATTTAACTTAGTTCCTATTTTGGAAAATATAATTTTTTTACATGTACTTTAAGCAAAATGATGCAAGCAGGTATAAAATAAGTTTAATGTGAGTAATCATTTTGTTGAAAAGCAGAATCCACAGAAAGTAATCAGAAAACAGCCTAATATTTTTCCATCATTCTCCATTTATCTAAACAAGACTAATTCTTCCCTGTCTTTCTAGAGTAAAACTAGAATGGATCCTTCATTCTTCTGATCATTTTCACATAATAAAAAGAGTTTTTTTTT
>NW_023240531.1:0-1283 GCF_002007445.2 Ailuropoda melanoleuca
TCCCGTAATGCCGGGATCACGCCCTGAGCCGAAGGCAGACGCTTAACCGCTGTGCCACCCAGGCGCCCCACCTCCTATTTCTGATTGAAATTGGACTCGAGGTCAAATGAGATGAACTGGTACAATTTAAGCAATCTAGATACATAAAGTTATTCTGCATCTACAAAGTCCAAATTATTCTCCAAGGAGCTATCGTTCATGATTCATTTGTAGAACTATAATTAAGCACTGGTATTAGAAATCAGCGCACCCTACACTTTCCTTCCAAGCAAAGAGTAGCTTTGAAATTATTTAAGAAAGCTGACAGATACTTCAAGATTATTCAACCTGTTTTAAGGAGAAAAAAAATAGATACTACATTCCATTTATTTCACTTCTACATGTAAAACTCATCCTAAATTTGACTACAAAATATCTACCCTTGAATGTAGAGCTATTTATTCCAAATGCCATGCTGGCACATACGGTGTGTATCAAGTAGCCTTTTCTTCTACACAAAAAGAACAGAGATGAAGGAGACAAGATTCATAGTGACTTTCCATGACTTTTATATGTGTTCTTGTGTTTGACAACTGCTCAGAAGGTATGATAACATAGGAAAAGTTCAGCTACCATGGTTATATGAGTTGTCTAAAGGCTTAAAAACAGAAAGGCAGAAAAAAATGCAGGAACATTCACCTTTCAAACTAATAGAATAGTGACTTTCCCAGGTATCCCAAAGAGACAAGTGTCTGTGAGTCTCATTGGGTTGACAAGTCCTTTTGCAACAATCCATGATGAGATATTGTGTGTCTCTTTAAAGCCCCAGGAATGTTTCCAAGCCTTCAGGAACAGGAAACGAAATGTGACAGATTGTATTCTGTGCTGCTACCAGCAGACATTTTGGGCTTTGTGCTTCCTTAAAGTCATGCCCAATCATATTTCAGACGGGCTTCCAACCTGGAAAAACCACACGAAGGCCTGCCTCCATTATCAGATACTGCAGTCCTTAGAGAGAGGACGGTAGCAGGACACTACTCACTGAGTGGCTCATGTGAGGATCTCCCCCTGCTGATACTAATGGAAATGCAGTGATAAATATGTGATAAAACATCTGCATAGACATTTCCAGAAGTCATGGTCATTACACTTTCCAAAGCCTGCGGAGACAGATGTCAGCCATGATGATTAAAATTCCATTAAAAGCACAAATCCTCATTAGATTTTTCAAATATTTTAAATTTATACCGCTACACATAGTAAGGGAATTTTAAAAACTCTTCCTACATACAAGTAGTAACACA
>NW_023240532.1:0-1283 GCF_002007445.2 Ailuropoda melanoleuca
GACAAAGGGATGGTTGTAAGGGGGATGGCCCTTGCGTCCCCAATCCACGCGGGCCATTTTCACTTCCATAGGACAGGTAAAGTTTAACCCGGGGACATCCACAGACGGCAGAGCTGCCAATAAAGAAGTCAAGGGAGAGGAGCCGAAGGCGGGGAGAGCAACGGGCAAGCAAAGGAGGAACCCTGGGCGAGGAGAAGAATTGAATGGGACCTCAAAAGGAAGCGCGGCCCAGGTGGCCTGGTGGAACCAGCAGTGGCCTCGCAGGGGAAGAGCCATGGGCCAAGGCAAAGTCTCAGCCACTTAGGCGAGGGGTTGAACCCTGTCCAGAGAAAGGCCTGTTCTGCCACGCTCCAGCACCCAACCGGGGAGTGGGAGGCCGCACAGAAAGGGGCAAAGAGGAAGAAAAGGGAACAAGGAAGGGCGCCAGTGGGGCCCACTGAACTTCTCGCACAGAGATTCGCCTTGTGCCAGTGTGCGGGCCTGCCCGGAAGGGCCTAGCCGAAGAACAGAGCTGTGTATGCCTGTAGGCGGGACGCGCGCTTGCCAGAGCACAGGGTTGCTTCCAGATGTGAGAAAACAATGATGGCCCCAGAGGCTGCAGAGTGGGGCTTCCACCACTTGCTGCTCCCCATCCCGGCCCTTCCTTCTCCCTGCATTTCTCCCAATAAGGTGTGTGGTGGTTGCGCCCTGCCCTTTAGTATCTGGGGAAGATCCACCTTAGGCCCGACTCAGCAGGACGGTGGGGACTTTATAAGTGTTTGTGGGTGGTTTGGGGTGTGTTTCTTTTTTCTCACCGATTTCAAATGTTTGCCTACTTCTTGGAATAGCTTGGCGTGGAAGAGTGTCCGAAACAGAGTCCTTAGGATACCGCCCAGCCTTGGAGTGTTGGAATTCCCTGCCCTGCCCGTGTGGGTGTGGATTTCCCCTCCTCTGGAGCTCCCATTGGGCCTAAGCATCCAGGAAGGCTTTCCACGGGGGCCGGGAAGGGAGCCACTTGGGAAACTGTAAAAGGCCTCAGGATCACATTCTCTGGGCACTGGGTGGCATGGCTAGGAGGGTATGACCTTCAACAATCACACCGGGGTGACCACTGCTTTGCTTTGCATCCCCACCTGCTCTGTATCAAAGGCCCTAATCCCCGGTTTTGCCTGTCTGCCTGGAATCCGGGCACTGCATTAAGGTGTTCAGTGGTTCCTCAGAGGCGGCGGTGTTTGTAGGGGGATCCGCAATCCCCCCACACCTCCTTCCTTCTCCCACCCCAGCGACCCCCCTCCACCCCCCAC
>NW_023240533.1:0-1284 GCF_002007445.2 Ailuropoda melanoleuca
ATCCCATAACGTCGGGATCACGCCCTGAGCCGAAGGCAGACGCTTAACCGCTGTGCCACCCAAGCGCCCCTAGAAAGTATTTCTAATGAAAGGGAGTAATCAGCTGTATCAAATGCGAATGACTCATGAAAATGAGCTTTAGAGACATCCATTTGATTTAGTAACATGGATCCCATTGGTGAATTCAGTAAGAGTAGTTCTTACTCTTGGAATGGAAAGAGAGGAGCTGAATTGGAACCTGTTGAAAAGTAAGAAGTGCAGATGCTGAAAGATTGAGCACAACTTCCCCCCACTCCGCCCACTTTGGTTATTGCAAGTTTGATAATGAGAAGAGTGCAGTGAGCTTTTTCCTTTCCTGAATATGGAGAAGACCATAGTGATAAATGAGGAATTTTTTTTTTCTATTTGATTTTAGATGTAGGGGTAATGTGACCACATTAAAATGCAAATTGGAAAAAGCTGGTAGAAAAGTCAGGTTCAAAAGTATAAAAAGGAGATAAGTGAAGCAATGACATTTTTGAGAAGACCAAGCAGATGGGATTCCAAACACAGAGGGGTTATTTCTCCCATTGTAACTAGAAAGAAAAAGAGAAAAGTGTAGCCATAGGTATAGGAGATTTTAATAACTGTAAGTCGAGTAGTTCTCATTCAATGGCAGAAGCTAAGTGAGGGTGAAGAGGGGAATCCAGAGATTTGAGGAGAGTAAAAAAAAAAAGTGTGGAGTAACCATTGGACAAAATAAGAAATCTGGAGATGAAGAAAAAAAAAAGACCTTCGATGAAGAAAACAAAGTAAAAATGTAAAAACAGAAACAACACAAAAAGTAAGAGCAGAAAGCCAAAAAAAAAAAAAAACCAAACAGAAAAAACAAAACAAAATCATTAAAATAGACAAAGCCAGTCAGTAGGAGTAGGTGCATGTCGGTCTACTCCCATTTCCTCACGTTTCACCACTAGCAGATCATTTCATTCCAGTGTTAAGTTTTCTACAACTCCCACTATCTTACTTCTCCATTTAATTCCATAAAATACTCGACTCTTTCTCTTTAGCCTAGAGGGTTTCTCCTTTCTTTATTCCATTCGTGAACCTAAATTTTACTCTGGTCGTGGTTCATGAGCTTTAGTGTCAGGCTAGTGAAAACACCTGCTTCAAAAAACCCAGGATATGCATATATTTTGCAGTGAAATAGGCATTATAAATCATTGCTGTCCATCAGTTCCAAGCAGATTATAAACCCAATTCTATATCTTTTTTTTACTTGTGTCAGCTTTAGCTTTGGTTCCA
>NW_023240534.1:0-1284 GCF_002007445.2 Ailuropoda melanoleuca
TAAATAGTATAAAGATGTAAGTAGTGAGATTAACTGCAAAAGCACGGCTTTGTTATCCTCATCTCTGGTTTAGCTTCATAACAAATCATTCTAAAATGACCCCATCCTCCACTTTTGTTCCTAATTCCTTCTCTGCCCCTCTTCCCTAATACACACACATACATTCTCTTATCTGTATCTGGCTGGCAAATTTTAACTTATTCTTAACAATTCAGCTCTTGCTGTCTCCTCAGTGAAGTCTTTGTGCGTGTGTGTGCCCAGAGACAAACACGCGTGCCCGCACACACACCACCACCATCATCCTTCCCTCCAGCGAAGATGGTCACTCCTTTCTCTACATGTCTTTTGCTCTATTACTGTATTTTATCAACTCTAAGATGTCATTTATTGTAGATGTAGTATTATTTTATGCACTGCCAATTATGCATGGCATCCCATCTATATAAGCTGGATCCCAATTTCAGGAATGAGAAAATGTGAAAAAAATATGGGCATTAGAATCAATGAAGTGGGATACACCATACTTGTCATATGTGATGGTCATAGTGTGTCTGTCTTCCCCCAGTGGGCAGTGAACATTAGGACCTTACCATGGGCTGGATGTTGTTCCTGTTGTGTTTACACCCCAGCGTAGTGTGCAATGCATATACCCACACCTGACCCCTTGTCTTAATCCAGCACAGTTCATAAAAGTGATGGATAAGAGGATAAATTTGTAACATTAATTTGTATTGGGCTTTTAATAAAACTTTACCTTTTTCTTTGCTGCCATTTCATTTTCTTTGAAAAGAAAGAGATCTTTGAAAAAGATCTTATATGGCTTGTCCTTTTTGACTGAGTCATCTTTTCCTTTATCTGTTAAAAAAAAAAATCTGTCATCCTTGCTCTGCTGACCAGAAGGGCAAGGCTCTGCCAGCCAGGATGGAGCAGGTGAATAGGTGGGTCTCTGAGGAGGAGGACACAGGCAGCCCTCCTCTCCCATTGAGGCAGGGATGCAGGGCCTGGATCTCAAGGGCAGAAGACACAGCTCACCTGTCTGTTTCTCATGGCACTGAGCACAGTGCTTCCTACTTCAGGGGGAATGAGTCTGTATTTGCTGTGTGAATAGATAAGGGGGCCTATTCCAGGATAGTGGAATCACATTTTGAGGCATTAAGATACTGCTTCTTCCCATCACTACAAATATATGCACTATTACCCTTACACCGCCATTTCGGCCCCAATAGACGCAGCCACTATTAGGGACATCCTCCGTCCAGACTAGAGAGTCTTAAAAAAAAAAAA
>NW_023240535.1:0-1284 GCF_002007445.2 Ailuropoda melanoleuca
CTGCATGGGCCAATGCTTGGCTGGAAAGGATGGCTTGGAGGAACGGAAGAGGGGCGGGCGACCCGCAGATGCTTTTCCTCACTTACAGCAGGTGAGAGCGGTGCTGGCAGAAGGCACGAGTGTCGAGAATGACATGGAAGTAATGGGGCTGACTTTCTGCAGCATGTGCTCTGTCTGGTAAGAAGGAGCACAAATGCAGGTATGAGCAATGGGTCATGCGATTTCAGTGATTGTGGCTCATGCACGGAACGTTCTTATATTTGTGTTTCAAATGGGCATCACACAGCTAAAGATGAATGCTGAGACTCATACTATAATTTTAAATTTTCTGTGCTTGCAGTGACATTAAATAGCAAATAAAAACAAAAGGGAGCAGGAAAGAAAGGGAAACTCTCTGTGTTAGTGCCTCCACATCTTTTTTGCTGCTTGCTCATAGCCATGCCTTTCACTTTGGAGTGGGACCGTGATAAGGTAGCGAGCCCCATACGTGGGGCAGGAGGAATGAAGTCCGGAAAGCTGCGGTGGAGATAACACCTGACCTGGACTTGATGTGAGTAGGAGTGTCCAGGCAGAGCAGGCCATTCGAAATGAGCAGAAGGAAGAGCAAAGCTCCTACCTGAACACGTGTCTTTGTCTACCTGCTGTGTGATACTGTGATTTGTAAGAAACATATACTTGGTCTTTATCCACAGTTCCTGACCCACAGCTCCCAAACCCTGGGATTTCCTGGCCAATGAGAGCAATGGGAGTGTCTTTGTTATAACGTTTGGTCTCTTGTCCTCAGTTCCTGAAGTCACTTCACAGCCATAAAGATGAACTTGTTGTCTAACGAGCCCCTTTCCACCCTGAGTGGGGTTCTGTGCGTGAGATGATTATCGGGAGGCACGTAAGGATGGGGCTGATTCCGGGGAACCGACCATATGATTAGAGCGTTGGAACTTTCCCTTCCGCCCCTTAATTTCTGGGGACAGGAGAAGGAATGGAGGTTGAATCAATCACCAATGGCCAATGAGTTTATCAGTTATGTTTAGGTGGTGAAGCCTCCATAAAAACCCCCAAAGGAGGGGACTTGGAGAGCTTCCATGTTGGTGTACAGGAATGCGTCGTGCGCGCCTGTGCCCAGCCCCAGACTCCACGAGCGCAGAAGCTCCTTACTTCCCACTACCTATCTCTTCATCTGGCTATTGATTTCTATCCCTTAAGATCCTTTGCAACAGGGGCGCCTGGGTGGCTCAGTCGTTAAGCGTCTGCCTTCGGCTCAGGGCGTGATCCCGGAGTCCTGGG
>NW_023240536.1:0-1284 GCF_002007445.2 Ailuropoda melanoleuca
AAGTTTTTCTTTCTTTCTTTCTTTTTTTTTTTTTTTTGAGAGAGAGAGCGAGCGTGAGCAGGCAGAGGGAGAGGGAGAGACAGACACGCAAGCTCCACACTGAGGACTTGATCTCATGACCCCAGGATCATGACCTGAGCCAAAATCAAGATGTAACCGACAGATGTAACTGACTGAAACACCCAGGAGCCCCAGTGAAGTTTCTCCTTAAACTTGCTAATTAGGGGGGCACCTGGGTGGCTCAGTCAGTTGGCTGGCTGACTCTTGATTTCAGCTCAGGTCATGATTTCAGGGTCCTGGGATCTAGCCCCACATTGGGCTCTGGGTCAGCACGGAGTCGGATTGAGGATTCTCTCTCCCTCTACCCTCCCCCCAGCTCTCATGCGCTCTCTCACTCTCTCTCAAATGAATAAATAAATCTTTTTTAAAATAAACTTATTAAGGAAGGAAGGGTAGAGTTGGGTAGGGCTCAAAGAAAAATTTGTTGTGTAGCAGAATAAGGATTCAACCCAGATCTGTCTGATTTTATGGTTCATGCTCTTAAACACCAGACCATTCGCTTCTAGACTCATATTCCGAAACAGTTTACACGTTTGTTTATACTTTGCGAACAAAAGTTTCCTCCCAACTACTCATTCACCACCACCTCCCCCTCACTCAGTCACCCCACCACCACACACACACACACAAATACACCACCAGTCCTCCTCTCTCTCCCTGCCCAGCGAGGTAATTCAATGCCTCACCAGGTTGCTCAGAGCCTAGACTGCCTCCAATGGTGAGGACGCTGCCTTCTGCCTTCTGACTCCTTCTGTTTCCTTTCTCTCTCATGGACTCTTCTCCCTTCGTCCAGGCCTTCGTGTGTTTGGTTCCTGGAATTCCATCTTTGACCCAGTCTTCTTCCCAGCCTACATGTTGTCCCACCGCTCCCACCTCTTTGCTCACACCTCCCAGACCGATGGCCCAGGCAAGATCTCTCTCCTGGGCTTCAGGTTCTGCACCTTTGGCTGCTTCATGTCCACTGGTGGCCTTGATCTCGTCACTGGATTGATAGGTCCTCCAAGATAAGAACCATGCCTCATTCACCATCATGTATCCCTCAAGCTTCTCACTACGGGAGGCTTTTCATATACTTTTTAAATACATGTATGAATAAGTGAGTTCAGTTAATGTCTGTTTAATGACTCACAAATTAAGGTGAAAAAGATTTTCAAAAGGAGAGGCCATGTGTGGCTTTGTCTTCTCACCTAGGATAGAATGTGCTGGAGAATAGCCTAAGGAACG
>NW_023240537.1:0-1849 GCF_002007445.2 Ailuropoda melanoleuca
TAACTCATGCCCTACATTACTACCAATAGTATGTACAGTCTGCACTTCAGAAAAGTTTGTGTAAGTTATATGTTTATAAATCAGTCAATTTTGATGATTTAAGGAGATAATAACATCATCCATCTATAAATCATCTCCACAGTTTGCAAAGTATGTTAATATATATGGTATCTATTTTTACAATCTCTTTATGAGGAAGTGTTGTCATCTCCACTTTCCAGAAGGGGAATTAAGACTGATGCAGGTGAAGGGATATGTTCAAATTCTGCTGCTTCCTAGCTCGTGTTCGGAAGTCCATTCTCCCAACTGTTAATCTGACATTCTTTTTTCATTTGGTACCATTCATTTAATCAATCCCCTCATTGAATAAATGCTCATTCTGAAAGGTTAGTTCTTCTGTTTTATATGCATATCAACAAATATTTTTATTTATCAAGTTATTGTTAAATTGGAGTAGAGCCAGAGTGGGTCAACACAGGAATGAGTGTCAACTCATTCAACCAAGAGTGAAATAGGATTTTATCCCTAAGTTGTAAGAAAATGAGAGAACGATGAGGTTAAGTGAATTCCCTAAATACTTGCTGAAATAATGGTATCAGTACTGAGTAGTTCAAGCCTCTGGTTAGCCTATAAAACACCCCTATATTTTCATTTCTTGCTTTGATAGCCTGGTTATTTGCAATACCCATAAGAACAGTTCCAGTGGAAGCATAATATGTGAGCTTACCCAAGACCCAAGGGCAGATCCATGTATCTGTGCTTTGAAGGTTACACAATTTGGCAGATCAGTTTTAAGAAAAAGAACACATAATTAGTGAAGGACTCTGAAGATTAAGCTCCATTAGCTTCATGGTAAATCTACGTCTGCCAATAGCTGGCGGGAAAGCTCCAGCGGCTCTCTTCCAGACTCTCACCACGCTACCCCAGTGGGCAGGAATGAATTGGTTTTTTGTCTTCCTTCATCACTGGGGATACATCCTGGAGAGGTGGAGTGAAGCCCCAGTTGGGGACAAAGATATTGAGAGCAGCTGGCCATTTGAAATACATTCAAGTTTGTAAGACCAGATAAATTACTTTCCAGGGAATGAAAATAATTTAAAGATATGCTTGAGGAACAAGTTTTAATAATCTTTGAAAAAAGGAATGAATATCCACAGATCAGAGGGAGAAATTGTTACCCCCCATTTCAGAGGTGCATTCTGTAAACTTCAGACTCATAATCTTAACATTAACCACCAACAAATTTCTAAAACGCATTATCTAACAACTAGTTTGTTAAAATGTAGAAAGAGAGGGGAGACATGATTACCAGGTTCTCACGTGGATTTACTAAAAAGAAATATCACAAATGAAATTCATTTCCATGTTTTGTTTTGTTTTTTTAAAGATTTTACTTATTTATTTGAGAGAGAGTGAGTGAGAGAAAGCACAAGCCAGGGGAGGAGCAGAGGGAGAAGCAGACTCCCGGCTGAGCAGGGAGCCTGATGCGGGGCTCCATCCCAGGACCCTGGGATCATGACCTGTGGTGCAGGCAGACGCTTGACCGACTGAGCCACCCAGGTGCCCTCATTTCCATGTTTAAGATTGAAGTATTAAACCCAAAGGTCAGGGGAATAAATTTGGATTTTAGAAGGCTACTTGACAGGAGCTTTCATGATATCTTTTCAGACAAGTTGGAGAAATGTGGATTGAACTATGGAATAGTTAAGTAGACTGGTTTGGTTGACTGATAGAGTGAGATGAATTAGTGCTGAAGGGAAAGCTAGAAGAAGTGCGCCTGTCTTTTCAACTCTTGCTTGTCAGTGACAATGGAGATGCAAAGATGAATATGACAGGGCTCCTGCCTTCC
>NW_023240537.1:4997-6819 GCF_002007445.2 Ailuropoda melanoleuca
TTTTTTTTTTGTCTGCCTTGCCCTTCCTTCTTCTGTCCAAAATTGGCCTTGATTTCTTATTTTCTTCTTCTTTTTACTTCTTTGAAAGCCATAGGTTCACTAGTAGGGGGGGAGATGCCGAGAGAGGGGTTGAACCCAGTCTCTATCCTTTTGGGGAACAGGGTTTTGTTTGAGGTGAGAAGAGACCTGGTGAATTCTCTCCTAATGATGGCGATGGAGGATTATATGAGTGGCAGGCATGAGCGAAAGGGAGCAGGGAGGTGCAGAAAAACATGCTGTCTGGGCTGTATGTGTCAGAGCTTATTTCAGAAGAGACATATTCTCCCTAATGCGGGAAGGTGGGTTTCTGGCCTACAGAAGACAGAACAGTGGAGGGGAAGTGCTTGGCGAGAAGGAGGCTGCTGGCAGCTGGCACCTGTTGCAGGAAACTGGGCCACTCACCTTCGGTGCCTCTTGGCAGAAAGGAAACGTACTTCCTCACGGAGACTGATGAAGCCGGAACTCGGAGAGATAATGAACTGAAACAGGATTCCTCTCTGAATAGAAAGTCAAAGCTGGTGGTAATGAATGCAGTTGTCTCTGTCGAGCCTGGAAGCTCCACTCAGCATGGAATTTTGTGAAATAAGGCCCTCCTTGTAGAATGACAGATTGTGAGAAGAATCTATGTTTAAATTGTTGTTAAACTGAGCTAAGCAAAGTTAGGCAATAGCCTTCCACCGCAACAGATCAATCCTGCAAGCTAGGCACTCGGGCATCTCTGAGAGGCTTGAAGTCTTCCCGAGTCTTCCAGCAACCTCTGAAAGGAAACAGGTGCAAAAATCTTTCTGCCATGTAGGAGCTTAAGCATCTCAAGGGCAACCTAAGACTGTTGTTCAAGGTTGTTTCTCTGAATGGAAAGATATCCTCACATTGGAAGCTTGTGTTATTATGGGGAGAACAAAAGCAGACAGAACCCTCAGGTGCAAGCGCTCTGGAAATCTAGAGAGATGTTTTCCTGGGCTGGGGAGTATCAACAAAATATCCTAGACTCTGGAGCACATTAAAAGAAGGAACTGAAGGAATATTTACCCTATAACAATGTTGGATAACAAGTCTATTGATCCTGAACTTCCAATATAATTCCCAACATCATTAACATTTCTACTGTACTTAATAGAAAAAAGCAGAGTCTTGCCTGGAGAGATTTTAACTCTTAAGGTAAGATATTTTATTGATGTTTAAACTGATAGTGATCTGTATAGTATTTGATATTTGCATTGTCATTGACAAGTTTTTAACTCATGCCCTACATTACTACCAATAGTATGTACAGTCTGCACTTCAGAAAAGTTTGTGTAAGTTATATGTTTATAAATCAGTCAATTTTGATGATTTAAGGAGATAATAACATCATCCATCTATAAATCATCTCCACAGTTTGCAAAGTATGTTAATATATATGGTATCTATTTTTACAATCTCTTTATGAGGAAGTGTTGTCATCTCCACTTTCCAGAAGGGGAATTAAGACTGATGCAGGTGAAGGGATATGTTCAAATTCTGCTGCTTCCTAGCTCGTGTTCGGAAGTCCATTCTCCCAACTGTTAATCTGACATTCTTTTTTCATTTGGTACCATTCATTTAATCAATCCCCTCATTGAATAAATGCTCATTCTGAAAGGTTAGTTCTTCTGTTTTATATGCATATCAACAAATATTTTTATTTATCAAGTTATTGTTAAATTGGAGTAGAGCCAGAGTGGGTCAACACAGGAATGAGTGTCAACTCATTCAACCAAGAGTGAAATAGGATTTTATCCCTAAGTTGTAAGAAAATGAGAGA
>NW_023240538.1:0-1600 GCF_002007445.2 Ailuropoda melanoleuca
TAGTACAATTGCTGGGTTGTAGGGCAGTTCTATTTTGAACTTTCTGAGGAACCCCCATACTGTTTTCCAGAATGGCTGCACTATTTTGCATTCCCATAAACAGTGAGAGGGTACCCCTTTGTCTTCATCATCACCAACATTTGTTGTTTCCTGAGTTGTTAATTTTATTCACTCTGATTGGTATGATGTAGCATCTCGTTGTAGTTTTGATTTGTATTCCCCTGCTGATGAGTGATACTGAGCATTTTTTCATGTGTCTGTTTGCCATGGATGTCTTCTTTGGAGAAATATCTGTTCATGTCTTCTACCTATTTCTTGACTGAATTATTTGTTTTTTTGGGTGTTGAGTTCGAGAAGTTCTTTATTTAGATTGTGGATACCAGACCTTTATCTGATACGTCATTTGCAAGTATCTTTTCTCATTCTGTAGGGTGCCTTTTAGTTTTATTGATTGTTTCTTTTGCTNTTGTTTCTTTGGCTGTGCAAAAGCTTTTTATCCTGATGAAGTCTCAATAGTTCATTTTGCTTTGTTTCCTTTGCCTTTGTAGATGTGTCCAGCAAGAAGTTGCTGCAGCCAAGGTAAAAGAAGTTGCTGCCTGTGCTCTCCTCTAAGATGTTGACAGATTCCTGTCTCACATTTAGGTCTTTCATCCATTTGGAGTTTAGTTTTGTGTATGGCGTAAGAAAGTGGTCTGGTTTCACTCTTCTGTGTGTGGTTGCCCAGTTTTCCCAACACCATTTGTTGAAGAGACTGCCTTTTTTCTTTTGGATATTCTTTTCTGCTTTATCAAAGATTAGTTGATCATAGCATTGAAGGTCCATTTCTGGGTTCTCTATTCTATTCCATTGATCTAAGTGTCTGTTTTGATGATTACAGCTTTGGAATACAGCTTGAAATCCAGAATTGTAATGCCTCCCGCTTTGGTTTTCTTTTTCAGCATCCCTCTGGCTATTTGGGGTCTTTTTTGTTTCCATACAAATTTCAGAATTATTTATTCCAGCTCTGTGAAAAATGCTAGTGGTATTTTGATAAGCATTGCATTGAATGTGTAGATTGCTTTGGGAGGTATATACATTTTAACAATATTTGTTCTTCTAATTCATGAGCAGGGAATGTTTTTCCATTTCCTTGGGTTTTTCCCAATTTTCCTCATAAGTATTCTGTAGTTTTCACAGTACAAATCTTATTCCTCTTTGGTTAGGTTTATTCCTAGTTATCTTACTGTTTTTGGTGCAATTATAAATGGGATTGATTCCTTGATTTCTCTCTCTGCTGCTTCATTATTGATGTATAGAAATGCACCAGACTTCTGTGGGTTGATTTTTTTTATCCTGTGACTTTGCTAAATTCCTTTATCAGTTCTAGAAATTTTTTGGTGGAGTCCTTCATGTTTTCCACACACAATACCATGTTGTCTACACAGAGAAAACGTTTGACTTCTTCTTTGAAAATAGGGATGTCTTTTCTTTCTTTTTCTTGTCTGATTGCTGAGGTTAGGACTTCTAGTACTGTGATGAATGATAGTGGTGAGAATAGACATCCCTGTCTGGTTCCTGACCTTAAGGGAAAAGTTCTCAGTTTTTCTCCATAAGAGTGATA
>NW_023240539.1:0-1284 GCF_002007445.2 Ailuropoda melanoleuca
ACACACACACACGTATATACATATATATTATATATTATAATAATATATTAGTATTAGCTCTATTTCATAGAGGAAGAAACTGAGGCCAAGAGAGTTCAAGAATCTTTTCTGGATCCACCTAGATCAGAAAAAAAAAAAGTTTCTTAATAAAATTTGTTTAGTAAGTACACAGCCTAAGTGTGAAAAGTGTGTTTTTCAATCTGATTCAGCCTGTAGGCTAATAAAACATTTTGCACTCAACAGTGGAAAATTAAAAGCCCTGTAAACAGAAAGAAAACTACAACAGTCTAAGACAAGCTCCTCACTGACTCACCATGCAAAGAAGAACAAATGGAAAGAGAATAAAATAGAGAGAACACATTCCTCCAAGGTGTTCAATGAGTTCAAAGTCAACTCAGACCCACAGGAACACTGCTGTGGCCTCAATCTTCCAGGAATGTAAGGAATTGAATAATTTTGGACCCAAAATGGTCATAAATGACAGTTTAAGTTGTATAATGACTCCATTTTGAAGTCGTTACTAAATTCCATTTTAAATATTAAGTGAGAGATGCAGATTAAAACAAAAGTCAATCTCCCTGACTGAATCCCAAATAACCTATGCAGATACCCCACCTTCAGGAAGGTGAACCCAAACTCCCCACACAAGTGTGTTGCAGGTAGTGACTTTTCCCCAAAGAGGACAGTATGGAAACTGCAGGAAAATAGGGTAACTTTACAGTGGAGAAACCTGACACACGCCATCTTACCCAAGTGATCAAGGCCAACATCAACAGTGATAAATCCTGTTGACGGTACCCACTTTTGTTATGATGTGTGAAGAACGGCACTTTATCTCTCTGGCTTTCTTCCCCAAACCCTACAACCTTGCTCTGGCCATGAAAGAAATATCCAAAAAATCCCAATTGAAGGACATTCTACAAGACACCTAAGAGTACTCCTCAAAACTGTCAAAATAAGGATGCTGTCATCAAATGTAAGGACTGTGAGAGACTGTCACAGTCAAGAGGGATCTAGGGAGATGACACATGACAACCAAATATGATGTGATATTCTGGATGGGATCCTGAAACAGAAAAAGGACATAACGGAGAAACTAAGGAAATTTGAAAAAGTTAATAATAATGTATAGGTATTGGTTTATTAACCATGACAAATGTAAGATGTTAGAAGGGATACCTGCATATGTGATTTGTAGGTACTTTCTGTACCATCTTTACAGTATTTTTTTCTGTAGATCTAAAACTATTCTCAGATAAAAAGCTTACTTCAAAAAAAAAAAAA
>NW_023240540.1:0-1284 GCF_002007445.2 Ailuropoda melanoleuca
AAAAAAAAAAAAAAAGGACATTTCAGTCCACTGAGGCCAGAAAAGTACTACATTTGTCTGTCGTCTGCACCTTCAGCTCTTTGGGTCAGGCTCTGCACCATCTTCCTGCCTGAGTCCTCGACTCTCCACACCCTGGCTCATGGGGATTTAGCTCACTGTGGCTTCAAAATGGCAGAGCTAAGAGAAGGCTGGAGCAGGAGCTTTCATAACCAGAGCCTGCCATTGGCTACGCCTTCTCCTGGAGCCTGCAGTGGGAGGTGAGGACACTTTTGTCAGGGTAGATATTTTCAAGGACCCAACTGGGCCTGTGGATCTGCCAGAAAATTCCTTCTTTTTCAGGTAGATAAAAGCCTGGTGTCCAGCAGTTTTAGGCTCAACCTATTAAGTTTTCTCTTGGGGTCAACATTGTTCTTCAGCTTAAAAATTATCTTTATTCACCCAGTAGTATCAGATTGTGCCGGATGCCTCTTACTAACAAAGCATATGAAATATTTGCTTATAAAATATGATGCTAACATAAAATACACTGAGAAATATGTGTATAAAGTGAAGTGGGCTTATATTGCTACCACTAAAAGTTTTGCACCTACCTCTGGGCATTACTGGGACCCACTGGAGTCTAATACCAAGTCCTGTGCAGTTATATCGGGTTGTTCCTAAGGGAGGTTAAGAAAATACATCTTATGTATCTCTAGTGAGAGGCAGGTTCTACTCTTTTTGAGGTTCATAACACAGGAAGGGGTATTCAAAGGTGCAGGGTGAACAGAAAGCTTATGTTCACTCTTGGATGCTTTAAAATAAATATGAACTTCCACACACTCCTATATATTCAGTTTCAATCAAAACAAAACAAACAGAATTGAACCTGACATCTTGAAATGAGGAATCTCAAGACTGCCTGGCTGAGATAGGTGCTCCATAAATAACTTGAATGGATGAGAGAGTAAATGAATAACTAAGTCATGAGGCCTCTGATGTTTGAGTCATACAGAAATATCCTGAAGTGCTGGTGAAAAAGGAAAGCCTTTTTTAATCCAATTAAAGAATTTTAAACCTCAAAAAGGGAGCAGATAATTACTTTTGCTCTATGTTTTTCAGTGGGTTAATAAACAATACAAGAATTCTGGTCTCTTCTCAGGAGGTTATCTGGAACGATACCATAGACTTGGCCAATGTTTCCTATTTGTTCCTAATGAATGATATCAGTTTTAATGCTGTGCTGCCCAAAGATGAATTTGATATGCCCCAAGAGAAAGAAATGTATAGATGGGCCAGCTTTTCTCA
>NW_023240541.1:0-1284 GCF_002007445.2 Ailuropoda melanoleuca
ATGCATGGAAATTGTTTCTGGACTTACAGACAAGTACCTGTTAATAGTTGCTCCCTTTGAGAAGAGAGATTCAGGGTGTGGGTTTGTGGAAGGCTTTAACTTTGCATCGTACACTTCTCCGAGCTTTTATCACATCTAATCATGTGACTGTATTACTTTATTTTTTAAATATGAAGAGGTGAACAAAATTATAGACCATTTTGGCATTAAAATACACCAATAAATGTAATTTGGAAAATATTAGCTTCTGGCATGAGTAAAACCTTGCAATATAAATCTGGAACTTACTTGGCATCCTCTATAAAAAAAGGAATCCTGACTTTAAACTAGATGCTCAGGTTTCCTGGAGCGAGTTTTAGAATGACTGACTAGAACTGGATATGCAGAGCTCTGAAAAATCGCTTAGTGACAGGAAGAATGAACACTGCTAATGTGTGTTCGCTCAGATCACAACAGCCAGGGCAAGTCAGTCAGGTGCATGGGATAACGGGAAGAGGCAATCTCCTGTTGTCCATGTCGTCCTTGGTAGGGACACTAAGCCTCCTTTCTCCTCCGTGAGCCTCAGCGGGTCTCCCATGGACTCTTGCCTTGCACAACCGTCAATGGTCCCTGGGTCATAGAGAAGTATCCATGATCCTTCTTTGGATGCCCTGGTGCTCACTGTATGGAGGTGTAGATCCACAGTCACTGCACTGGCCGCCCTGGTCCCAGCCAGAGTGTGGCACTTGCTGTCATCTCCTGTCAGCACCTATACCAGGGATGCAGTAGCTGAATCGTCCACTGTCCGCTTTAAGATGGGAGGAACTGCACTTCTTCCTTTTGTTCTGAGTTTTGCTGGTAGGTCCAGATCAGAGTCAACACAATTCAGGTGGTACCATACTGTGAAGCACTCACAGTCTTTCTTCTGACATCATCCCTTTTCTTCCCTCCACACTAAAACCAAACTTGCGTATCACGAAGCTCTTTACTCTCAGCATGAATTATGGTACCTGAGGGGTTCGAGGGGAATGTAAATTCTTGGCATGTCAGCTCTGGAGATTGGCTTTAATATGCCAGCTCTAATGTGTCTCTCATTAGATTTACTGTACTTTCCTAAAACTAAAATGGCAGCTTTCTGTGTGGGCAAGAGGAACAAAGCATATCAACTGTTAATATGGCGTCAGTGACTACCTGGTTGCTCTAAGTGCTTTCTGAGGTCCGAAGCAGAAAGCTATACATCTTAGTATATCTTAACCTGGAATCGCTTTTTCCCCCTCAGTATAGTTGTTAAAAATGCAAGATTTT
>NW_023240542.1:0-1284 GCF_002007445.2 Ailuropoda melanoleuca
CTTTTAAAGAATCCACTGCCAGACCCTTTCTTCTTCAATTACCCACTCGAAATAAGGCACAGCTCAGTGATAGACAAAAGCCCACTGAGGACTTGGCCTTTGTAAAAATAACGATTCATGAAAGGGTAGACAGTGAGAACATTTACACCCTCTGGCTGCAAGGAGCATGGGGATTATCCAAAGACTTCATTGTTGTGCCTCCCAGCCCAGCTTCCCCATGCCAAGGGAGGATCAGGAGAATATTCTAAGTTCCTCTTAAATTTTAGCGTGTCATCCCAGTCTTCTGTCTCTAGGAAGGGGGTCCAACTTCTCTGACCCTTCATCCTCTTGTGAAGGCGGAAGCCCTCAGGGCGTGGAACATTCCAGATTCTCCTTCCCACTGTACGAATACTGGCAGGAGAGCTGGGACACAGAAGTGAGACCAGAGAAGAAGGAGAGTAATTAGGGAAAAAGCAGGCCTATTCTTCTCGCACAGCATCCCCGGATTAAGTAACCACAAGCTCAACACGCTGGCTTCACACTTCCCTGCAAGAAGCACAAAGGGCACGGCGCACAAGATCCATTCCCGGGTTTTTAAATCTCTTTACTTGACCCAAAAAAATCACAGCTGACCTTTGCTTACAAAACGTTTATCCAAAGGCCAAGTCACGAAGGAGGAGAGAAGGGGAGCTGGTGCTGTGGAGGATGACCCTTCGGCCCACCTTCCCTTTCTTCGACGGTCGTTTAGACCTCGAGGCGAGACTGAGCAGAGTCTCGGGACCTCGCTCTCCCTGGCGTGAGCCCGCAGGAACGGCACCCAAATTCGACCAGGATGCCACGGTACTCCCAAATGGCTGGCCGCCCAGCAGGCTCAGCGGGCACCGGGACGCTTGCCTTGCTTCGGCACCAGCAGAGGCCGATGTCTCCGACGCTGCACCGCCCGAATCCCCGGGGCGCGGGAACACCGGCCACCGAGTCGGGAAAGCCGGCCGGCGCGGCCCCGACGCCGTCTGTACAAAGGCGGACAACAGGATGGCCTCCGGAGCCCGACGGCAGGGCTCCCTGACACGGTCCCGCCGTCAGGCTGCGGCCACCCGGCCCGGAAGCACCGCCGCCCACGGACAATGGCTGCCTCGCCCCCGCCCGCCGCACTGAGGCCGGGCTCCCTACGGAGCTCCGGGGCCGCGACCGCTCCCCCTACCACCGGCTCACCTGCAGGCCGCCGCCCTCCGCCCCGCGCCGCTCCGAGGCGCGCCCCGCCAGGCGCAGGACCGCGTCGCCGCCCGGGCCCCAATGGACACCGCG
>NW_023240543.1:0-1284 GCF_002007445.2 Ailuropoda melanoleuca
GAAGTCTCTAGAGGGTCAATCAGTGTTTGTGGGAGACCAGAAGCTGCATGAGAACTAGGGGTTCAGGTCTGGGGATTTTTTTGAGACGACGATAGCGTCCTCAAATTGTAGTCACACGTGCAGAGCTTTAAGTATACACGTGAAACGGGTGAAATGATCTCAGTAAAGATGTAGAGAAAACACGGACTCGAGTCTGTTCTGTCCCGGCTGTGCTGTGCAGAGGTGGTGGCCACAGGCAAGTCCCACGACCCCACTGAAGTAAACCTGCAGCACCTTGGCCACAATGAGCCCTGAACTGTGGGAAAATCGGAGGCAAGCCCGGGCCTGTCTCCTCTCAGCCTGGAAGCCGGGGACAGGTGGGAGGCACCACAAGGTGAACCCTGATTTTTTACTTCCCAGAGCAATCCAAGGATATTATAACGTGAGGAGAGAGGACACTGACAAGAATGTCTTGCTTTCTATGGAAGACATCTGAGATCAATACTAAAGGAGGTAGGTACACGGGGCTCAGCCAGGGAGAGGTCCAGGAGGGCCCTCACCCACCCCTTGCACTAGGACCTCTGGTCTGGGCCCAGGTCTAATGGGTGACTGGCAGAAGCTACCAGGCCTCACTTCCCACAGTGGTCAGCCCCTGGAGCTCACATTTAACTCAGCACAGGAAACACATTTTATTGGCAGAGCGCCCCAGTGTTATTGTCCACGTATATCCCCCAGCCCAGGTCCAACTGGGCCAGAGGCCATCGCATGATTTCTAGGGTGTGCAGATGACCAGTCTCATCGGTGGGGGCTGGGACCTGGGCTTTGTCCCTCGGAGCACCTGGCACTTGGACCATCATCCGCTGTAAACACCTGACCCTGGG
Source organism: Ailuropoda melanoleuca (assembly GCF_002007445.2). NCBI lineage: Eukaryota > Metazoa > Chordata > Mammalia > Carnivora > Ursidae > Ailuropoda > Ailuropoda melanoleuca. Next base: position 861 of record NW_023240543.1, read on the forward strand.
CCTCTGTAGACATCTCGGCACCACGACCAAAGGCGAGCCTGTGGCCGGCCCACAGTGCCTTCCTGTCTCCCAGGGAGGCTCCGGGTTGAAAGGCTGCTCCTTTTTTCAAGCCGACCTTACAGAATCATCAGTACCAGCAGCACCCTCGACTACCGGCCCCTCCCCGGCCTGGCTCTACAACCTCACAACTCAGAGTGGCCCAGAAATCCAGGGCTTGAACATTTCCCCCCAAATCAGCCCCTTGTTGCTGACTCTGAGCCAGGCTCTGACTTAACCAGCGTGTGACCGGGGAGCTGTGGGTCAGTCCCTGCCCCATGGGTCACCGTGGGGGACCCTTTGGAACCACTGGGAGGCAGCAGGCTGTGGGAAGGCCCCAGCACACCAGAGGGGGCACTCCTCACCAAGCGTCCCCTCCCCTCTCCAG
>NW_023240544.1:0-1284 GCF_002007445.2 Ailuropoda melanoleuca
CAGCGAGAGAGGGAACACAAGCAGGGGGAGCGGGAGAGGAAGAAGCAGGCTCATAGCAAAGGAGCCTGATGGGGGGCTCGATCGGATAACCCCGGGATCACGCCCTGAGCCAAAGGCAGATGCTTAACCGCTGTGCCACCCAGGCGCCCCCATTTTCCAGAGATTTTATATGGGTTTTCATTACATAAGCATGATTGATTAAATAACTGGCCATGTCGTTAAACTCAGTATCCAGTCCCCATATTCGTGCTGTAGTTGGACAATGAAAAGTTCCAACACTTTAAATCATGTGTTTGGCCTGTCAGATAACCAACTCCCATTCTCAAGCTTTCTAGGGGCTGGCGTGGGTCATCTCATTAGCATAACAAAGATATTCCTATCATTCGGGAAATTCCAATGATTTGGTTTTTTTAATAATAATATTTTTATTATATTATGTTAGTCACCATACAGTACAATCCCCAGGTATTGATGTAAAGTTCCATGTTTCATTACCTGCATATAACACCCAGTGCACCATGCTATACGTGCCCTCCTTAATACCCATCATCAGCCTAACCCATTCCCCCACCCCCAAAGCCCACAGTTTGTTTCTCAGAGTCCATAGTCTCTCATGGCTCATCCCCCCTTCTGTTTAGCCCCCCTTTCTTCTTCCCTTTCTTCTCCTACCAATCTTCCTACTTATGTTCCATGAATGAGTGAAACCATATGATAATTGTCTTCCTCTGCTTGACTTATTTCTCTTTGCATTATCTCCTCCAGTCCCGTCCATGTTGTAGCAAATGTTGAGAAAACGTTCTTTTTGAAGGCTGAGTAATATTCCATTGTATATATGGACCATATCTTCTTAATTCACTCATTTGTTGGAGGGCATATCGGCTTCTTCCATGATTTACCTATTGTGGAAAATGCTGCTATGAACATTGGCGTGCATAGGGCCCTTCTCTTCACTAAGTCTGTATCTTTGTGGTAAATACCCAGTAGTGCAATTGCTGGATCATAGGGTACCTCCATTTTCAACTTTTTAAGACACCTCCACACTGTTTTCCAAAGTGACTGTATCAACTTGCATTCCCACCAACAATGTAGGAGGGATCCCCTTTCTCCATATCCTCTCCAACATCTGCTGTTTTCTCCCTTGTCAATTTTTGCATTCTAACTGGCGTAAGGTGGTATCTCAATGTGGTTTTGATTTGAAATTCCCTGCTGGCTGAAGATTTTGAACATTTTTTCATGTGTCTGTTAGCCATTTGTATGTCTTCATTGGAGAAGTGTCTGTTCATA
>NW_023240545.1:0-1284 GCF_002007445.2 Ailuropoda melanoleuca
GAAAAGAACACTTGAAACAGCTCCTAATGGAGATCTTTAATTCACCCTTTTGGGTAACTTCACCCTGTCTGTGACAAACCCGCTTATAAGCAGTCTTGCACATAAAAGCCTTTGGGCTTGTGCTGTGTTGCTCTGGAAGATGTCACAGGTGTCAACCCCTAAATCTCCAACATGAAAAGCCAATTGCTTATCTCAGTTATCTCATATAGAAATCAAAACAGCCATCCAAATTGAACTGTGTAAAGTTGTACATACAATAATTGATGATTAAGAGAACATATAACTACGGAAGAGAAAATGTTGCTTTATATCAAATGATTAAATATGCAGTGATTAATGAAACCACTTTAGATTGACAGACACCTTAAATGTGGCACATGAATAAGTCTCTAATGGAAACATCACTGTTAGAGATGACAGGAAATGTGCATTTATTTGATGAATGCATTTCATAAACATTCAGCCATTCCCTTTAATAGTGTTTTATTTCTAATCTGTATGTATCACCTCTTTGGTAAACTACCTTCATTCTTAGGTAAGGCTATTTTCAACAGTTACTTCTACAACCACACTGTATAGTAGATTTCTCTGGCACTGACAGAGCCTGTTAAAATACAAAAAAGAAGAAAAAATGAGCAGAAATATGTTGCTGTGTTTTTTGATAGTTACTGAGTTGCTAAACTTTGGCACAGACTTTTAATTAGCCATTCAAGCTCACAGAGGATTTCTTCCAAAAATGGCACAACAATATGCTAACTTTCTGTTTAAACTGCTCAAATTAATTATCCTCTTTCAGGAGAAAACCCATATTTTACAAGAATTTAATGCTGTATATGGACCTTGTCCAGTGTCTGTAAGAAAGTGTATAATAAAATATATTAAAAGATTTTTTTAAATGTATGTCCATTGGTGGTTTTGAATGCATCTCCTCTTACATATATTATTCTGTTTGGAGTTTTTTATAAAACAATCAATAAAAAATGTAAAACAGGTATCATTTCAATTGAAATAGTTTAGGCATTAGAACTCCATAGTTACTGTATGCAACACAAAATGAAATTCTTCACGAGTGGAGATTAAAATAAAGTAATCATTCTTAGAAAATTTAAGATGATAATTTTTCTTTAAGGGCTGTAACTCACATGAGTTAACATAACCATTTATTTATTTAATATAGATAGAGCATTTACTAAGTGTCTGGCACTGATAATAAAAATCTGCATTCATGAAATTTACAGTTTAAAGGATTGCACAGTTGAGAAGAAATACTAAATAGTAACCAGC
>NW_023240546.1:0-1284 GCF_002007445.2 Ailuropoda melanoleuca
CACACACACACACACATCACCACTAGATTGATTCTTCCCTCCAAAGCTCTCCTGACCCAGCAGCACTCCTTACCCCCCATCTTGTGACAGCGCCCTTATGGCTTCAACAGTGGTTTTCAAGGTTTTCTGTACATCACTGCTTTAGGGGTTTTGCGTTTCAGGCAAATTTCCATTTTTAAACACATATTTGTTCACTATCATTTTAGAAACTTCACACTAAATATGTTGTAAGTTTAAATTTTAAAATAATCAATGTGTTAATTTATGTTACCAGTTAACCAGCTTTTTTAGAGAAAGAAAAATCTTCCTGTTATTTGTACATACACTTTGGCTTCTCTCAGAAGTCAATGACTAGAAAAATTAAAGCCTCCTGCTTGCTTTGCTGTTGCTCTTGTTTCACGTGTGTGCTCATCAAATACACAGTCCAGGGGAGCCACAGGGCGATGCACCTATATGGCTGATGTTCCCACAAGGGCTACTGAAGACCTGAGTCAAAGTGCCCAGCACATGATAGGGACTCCATGAATTCTGATTCACGAACTCAGTGTCAAGGGAACCCCCAGCAAGTATTATCATGAGAGCACCCTAATATAGACAATTTCCATGCATGTGTTGAAATTTGGAGTGCCGCTTGCCATAACCCAAAGTATGCTTCAAATTCTGGCATAAAAATATGTCCACCCCACACTTGGACGATGACATTTTAATGCTTAGCATGGCCTATCTACCCCGCTCTTTGGCTCCATTAGTGAAACTTTGAAACCCAGAAAATGACCTAGGTTCTCAGTTCAAAGATATGCTGGAGAGAAATCTAAGCCAAAGGAAGTAGAAAAATATAAGGGCACATTAGTCCCCTGATTTCCTGTGTCCTTGGGCTGCTTGTGTACTGTTTACTCTCTGTTACCTCCTCACTGACATGAAACATCAACTAGACTAGCCCCAGGTGAGGAATACAAAAAATATTTGCTGAATTGGTTTCTTTTTAAAGTCAGGGAAATAAAATGTCTGAGAGAGAGAAATCCAGAAAGTCAGCTGCAGATGAAAAACTGACAGCTATGGCTCTCTAAGGGGATGTACATTTTAGAAAAATATATTTTATAAATCCTCTATCAAGTGAAAGGAAGAAAAATGGATGGTTTTGAACTCCCATGTAGTCAAAAACATAATGAACAACACAGCTACTTGCTGCTAATAAAAACTGAAATGCCCAAACAACAGAGAGCATATATTTAGTGCTAAGCTGTTTTGTTTAACTACTAATAGGGAATACACTTGTTTAAAAAA
>NW_023240547.1:0-1285 GCF_002007445.2 Ailuropoda melanoleuca
ACACTATGATACTGTAAATTTATTTCCTCTTATGACTTTTTTAATAACATTTTCTATTCTCTAGCTCACTTTATTGTAAGGCTACAGTATATAATATAGAAAATAAGTATTCATCAATTGTTTATTTTATTGGTAAGGCTCTGATCAACAGTAGGCTCTTAGTAGTTAAATTTTTGGGGAGTCAAAAATTATATGCAGATTTTTGACTGTGTACCCCTAACCCCCATGTTGTTCAAGGGTCAACTGTATATATATGTGTATATACATTATATATGCTTGTGTATAGATGAAATAAATAAGAGCAATGGTTCAAGGGATGGAAAGGAGGAATTAGGATTATTTTATTATTATAAGACACTCACACTACCCAAGAAGTGATATAGTGTCATTTGAAAGTAGATTTGGATTAGTTGTAAATGTATACTGCAGACTCTAGGGCAACCACTAAAAATAGTTAAATATATATGACACACATGTATAAATAGGTACATCTAATAGATAGATAGATTCCTAATATTCTAAGAAAGGAGAGAAATTGGAATCATATTAAATGCTCAGCTAGAACCACAAAAGGCAGCATGAAAGTGGAAGACAAAAACAGGAACAAAGAACAATAGCAAGAAATCAAAAATAGTAACCAATGTGGCAGATATAAGTTCAATTATATCAATAAGCATTTTTTCTATCAATGGTTTAAATGTACTAATGAAAAGACAGAGACTGTCAGAATGGTCAATAAAAAAGATCTAAAAATATGCTGTCTAAACCCATTTTCGATATAAAGACATTCATAGGTTAAAAGTAAATGGATGGAAAATAACATACCATGCTACCTAACACTGATCAAGAGAAAGCAGGAATAGCTATATTAATTTCAGACAGAGCAGACTTCAAAGCAAGGAAAGTTGCCATGAATAAGAAAGGGTATTATATAATGATAAGAGAGTCAATTCTTCAATTAGACATAACAATTGTTAATGTGTATGCACTTAACAACAGTATATCAAACAACGTGAAGTAAAAACTAATAGCACTTCAAGGAGCAATAGATGAATCCACTATCAAACTTGGAGACTTCAACACCCTCTATCAGAAACGGACAGATCCGGCAGACAGAAAATCAGTAAGGACATAGTGGAACTCAAAAACACTAATAATCAATGGGATATAACCAACATCCATAAACTACTTCATCCAAGAACAGCAGACTATACATTCTTCTCATGTTCACATGGAACATGCACAGAGACAGACCACATTGTGGGCCATGAAACACAACAGATTT
>NW_023240548.1:0-1032 GCF_002007445.2 Ailuropoda melanoleuca
ACCCACTGGGAAATGTGTAAAGGAAAGAATTTTGTGGAAATATTGCAATAACAGTGCTGTTCTGTGTTTGACGATGTCTTTGAGAATAGGGGTAAGTGGCAAAACGGGAGTGGAGCACCGTCCCCCGTACCTGACTGTCCAGGAAGGAGACTCTGTCACGGTCAACTGCAGTTACTCTAAAGGAATGACCACTCTGCACTGGTTGCAACAGAATCCCGGAGGGGGTATCGTGTCCTTGTTTATACTGAGCCTAGAAATGAAGACGAAGGGAAGAGTGAGGGCCACGATAAACACAGAGGAACTCCACAGCACTCTGTACATCACAGCCTCCCAGCCCAGGGACTCTGCCACCTACCTCTGTGCTGTGGGACACAGTGCTCCCCAGGCATCTGGAGCCTGTACCCAAACTCTGCAGCTCAAAGACATCACTTCCCCTCATTCTCATCTTTGAGGCGTGTCTGTCTCTCTCGTTGGACAGGCGAGGTCGAATTTTTTACGTTGTGAAAATGTAATATTCTTCATCCTCTCCACCATCTCTAACCCGTAGAGCCACAGCTCCAAGTGCTTTAACCAGAATAACGCACTATCTATTATTTTGGCCGTAAAACGTACAGACTCTGGAGCTGAATTGCCAAGTACGAAAACCCTGATTCTGCCACTTAACTGACTGGGTGATCTTGGCCCAATTACTCTTTCTCTGTGCCTTAGTTTTCCCTCCACTACAAAAAAAGAGAAAATCGTGTACGTAACTCCTGTGTGTGGGAGTTATATGAAGTAACACGTGCAAAGTGCTTAAAACAGTCCCAGCACAGAGCTAGAACCAGGTTAAGTGCTAGCTATCATTAGTATGAAGTTTAGATGGACCATGAGTTTGCTAGTACTCACTGAGGGGTTAATACCTTAAATCTTTGGAGAAATAAATGGGTTACAAATAACAAGCCCCTGACAGTAATTTTGGTTTCCAAATTATTTCCTCATAATGCCCAGTAGTCATCAGCCTTTTAAAATTGGATTAAGAAAAACAGAGAGGGA
>NW_023240549.1:0-1285 GCF_002007445.2 Ailuropoda melanoleuca
AATCTCAAGTACTGGGATAGATGGAACACACAGGCAGGAGGCCAGACCACCAGGGGCTGGAGGGCCTTGGGACTGGGGGGAAGGGAGGGACAGCTCTGGGAAGAACTGGAGGCAGGGAGGCTGGGGTGAGGCTGGGGGAAGGGTGGGAGAGGAGGCCTGGGGGGGCAGGCAGGGGGAAGGCATGGGATGGAGAGTCCTGGCACAGGAGAGTGAGGCTGGAGGGATGATTCTGGGGAGCCCCTGAGCTCCCACTCCAGCTGGGGATGGTGCATGTCTGAGCCACCTGGGAGGGGCCCAGACGGGATGGTAAGGGCCCTCGTGAGGGGCATCCTTCTGGGCCCAGGGGTTCCAGAAGCTCATGGAGAAGAAAGTTTGAGGTGCCCTGAGGACCCCTTAGGGAACTACAGACATTCAGGTCTAGAGGTGTCTTACAGGTGAGGGGTTATTTGCCCCCATTTTTCAGATGGAGAAACTGAGGCTCAAGAGGGCACCTGACTGGATCGAGGTCACCCACTGAGCAATGGCTGGGGATGTGCTGGCCCCCTGGATGTGGGGGAGCAGAGGGGAGGGAGGCTCCCAGGTGCCCGGGTGGGAGGTGGGGCCCCCCAGAGGTGGAAGCCCAGAGGAGAGCTCATTGATCTCTGGAGGGAGAAACTGCAGAACCCAGAGGCCAGGAGAGCAGGAGACAAGAATGTTGAGTGGAGGATGCTGGGGCCTCAAGCAGGCCTGGGACAGCCCGGTGAGCAGTCTCAGCCCCAGAGACCCAGAGCCGCTGGGAGGCTGGTCCACATCACACAGCCATCCGGATTCACCTCTCTGTGCCCTGGCTCCTGGGTGAGGGAGGGGAGGGCAGGGGAGGGACCCAGACACTACAACCTGGGCTGGCTGGAGGGGCCCAGAGGGCCAGCGGAGAGACTCGCCTGGCAGACTGAAAGATACTGGGGGAGGGGGATCAGCTGAGCAGCTCGCTGTGTGCTCTTGGGCAGGCCGCCTGCCCTCTCTGAGCCTCCACTTGGGCATCTGAAAACGGAGCCACGGGGAGGGGGTATCGCCAAGGCTGTTGAGGACAGGAGGGACCACAGACCCTGGGGTCAGACCAATAGGGTTCAGATCTGCTTTGGGCTGCGCGATCACGGTCATGGCACTTCCGCGCTCGGCCTGGGTTTCCCCATCCAGAAAGCGGGTATGGGAAAAGCTTCTGACTCATCCCCAGGAACAAAGGGGTCACGCTCAGTACCCTAACCTCTCCTAGGAGGGCTGCTGAGTCCAGAGCCCATCCTGTCCT
>NW_023240550.1:0-880 GCF_002007445.2 Ailuropoda melanoleuca
GTCCATTAAAAGGATCACCCATCAAGACCAAGTGGGATTCATCCCTGGGATACAAGGGTGGTTCAACATTCGCAAATCGATCGGTGTGATATATCATATCAACAAGAAAAGAGTCAAGAACCATATGATCCTCTCAATTGATGCAGAAAAAGCATTTGACAAAATACAGCATCCTTTCCTGNGATAGAGGGTACATTCCTCAATCTCATAAAAACCATCTATGAAAAGCCTACAGCGAATATGATTCTTAATGGGGAAAAGATGAAAGCCTTTCCCTTAAGATCAGGAACATGACAAGGATGCCCACTCTCGCCATTCCTATTCAACATAGTACTAGAAGTCCTTGCAACAGCAAGCAGACAACAAAAAGGGAGAAAACATACCCAAATTGGCANTAAAAGGTATCCAAATTGGCAAAGAAGAAGTCAAACTGTCTCTCTTCACAGATGACATAATACGCTATATGGAAAACCCAAAAGACTCCACCCCCAAACCAGTAGATGTTATAGAGCAATTCAGTAATGTGGTGGGATACAAAATCGATGCAAAGAAGTCAGTTGCATTTCTATACACGAACAATGAGACTGAAGAAAGAGAAATTAGGGAATCCATTCCATTTATAATAGCACCAAAAATCATACTTTATCTCGGAATTAACTTAACCAGTTAGGTAAAGGATCTATATTCTACAAACTACAGGTCTCTCTTGAAAGACATTGAAGAAGACACAAAAAGATGAAAAAATATTCCATGCTCATGGATCAGAAGAATAAACATAGTTAAAATGTCCATGCTACCCAGAGCAATCTACACTTTCAATGCCATCCCGATCAAAATACCAATGACATTTTTCAAAGAGCTGGAACAAACAGCCCTTAAA
>NW_023240550.1:1009-1105 GCF_002007445.2 Ailuropoda melanoleuca
ATCGCAAAGACAGTATGGTACTGGCACAAAAACAAACACAGAGACCAATGGAACAGAATAGAGAACCCAGAAATGGACCCTCGGCTCTTTGGGCAA
>NW_023240551.1:0-1285 GCF_002007445.2 Ailuropoda melanoleuca
CCTGTGACCTGTGACAGCCTCCGGCCCCACCTGTGGTCCTGCTGGCCACTTCGCTGACGCAGACGGGGCCTGGCCGGAACTGGGGAGTCTTGCTGTGGCCCCCACCCAGGGGCTAGGTGCGGCAGACGGATGTTCTGGACAAACCTGGCCCCGAGGTCTTTCTTGGTTGGCCCAGCTCAGTAGAGCGTCCAATGGAGGAAGAGGCTGGGGCCTCCCCGCTGCAGCACATGGGATGATGCACCCGGGGCCTCGGGGAGGGCGGAGGGCCAGAGGGCCAGTGGAGGGCAGGGCAGGTGCCTGCCAGCAGGGGCGCAGCCCAGAGGAAGGGAGCTGAGGAACCAGCCTCCTGGCCTCTCCCTCTCTTCCAGGCACCCCCAGCAGACCCTTGGCTGCCCCATGGCCCGGTGGGTATAGGCCTCCCCCGCCTGCCCTGAAGTGGGCCCAGCCGCATAGGGGTGACCCTGGGGGAGAAGGGCTGGGCCGGCAGCTGAGTCAGCTCCCGCCAGGTCAGTCAGAGAGCTGACCTCTCCACCCAGAGGCAGGAAAACGCCTGTCTCCAACCAGGGCCTGCCCAGCTGAGGCAAGGAGCCTAAGTGCCATCAGCGCCCCCTGCCATGGTGCCGGGGTGGCTGGGGGCCATGCCCCACCCTCCTGCAAAGTGCTCCTCACTGAACTTGGGTTATGTACAGAGCTGGCTCTTATTTTAAATCCTTGGCTTGTTTAGGAAGCCCCGGCACTGAGGGCTGCAGGCTGAGCCCCTGAGGGGATGTGGGCTAGGGGGCAGCCCTGCCTGGGGGTCTGGGGCCTGCTGACATTTGAACAGGGGACCAATTAATCCCTGTGGGGGCATGGGGGATGTGGCTCCCCCTGTACAGAAGCAATGTGTGTGTGTGTGTGTGTGTGTGTGCGTGTGTGTGCATGCGGGCACCCGAGCGAGGGGAATGGGGGAGTGGGAGACACACCAGCAGCCTGCAGCCGACCTCCCCAGCACACCAGCCACACAGTGGGCTCCTCGTGGGCGACCAGGCTCCTCCCCTCCGCCCCCCCCCAGCAGGGACAGCTGCAGGCCGCCCACGGCCTCCCTGCCTAGAGCGGGGGCTGAGCCACTTGACCTTGGAGGGCTGGTCTACTCCAGGATTTTACGGTTGGGGGCCTGGTTTTCCCAGCCATGGTGTCTCAGAGAGAGGACAGCCCAGAGGACGCAGAGTGGCCACAAAGGCTTGGCTGTTCTCCCATGTGCCGCGCTGGGCTGGGGAGGCGGGAGGGGGGCTGCTGTGGGGGCACA
>NW_023240552.1:0-1285 GCF_002007445.2 Ailuropoda melanoleuca
CTGCTCCTCCCCTCATCGTTCTTTTCCCCACCTCCCTTCTTCGCACACTTTCCTGCTCCCTACTCTCCTTCTTCCTCCTCCCCAACTGTTTCTCTCCCCCCTTCCTCACCATTGTGATAGATGTGCAATTCCTGCCTCAGTGACATCATCAATAATTAAGGGAATGAAACAGGAAAACAACTGACCTGAGTACTGATGAGAAATCTGCAGATGAATCAACATGGTTTGTTTAAAGTCTCATTTACAACTTGTAATAGCCAGTATCAAGACACAAAGATAGCAAAGAGCCTTTATTTACGTATGTGCAGAGGAGAGATTTAGATGCACAAGCCCAAATTTAGATAGCTTGAAAATCATTCCAGAAAATGTTAGCAGTTTTACACTTAACATCTTCCAGATAAGAAGAATGTTTTCCTGCTGACTGAATGGGGCAAAATGTAACTGTCACATGAAATCCACGACTTGGGAAAAGAAAAACATTAATATCAAATACGGTTTCCATATAATTGTGCTAAGCTGAAGGAAGTCTCTTCTTTTTACTTTCCTGCTACAGTTTTACTCCCAGAGCAGAGTTGCTAAGACTGTCAGCAGCTGCACAAACACTGTCCTCGTTTCATTTAAGGATGTTCACAAATCAAAAGCCACCTTCCGAAACACCCAGTGGTCTTGGAAGAATAAAAAACACTAGTTGCTAACTGCAAATTGTTAGACAGAAACCCAGTGATTTTGAAGCGATGTTGATTTCTTTTCACGTATTGTGGGAGGAACTTTGTTTTGAGAATGTGCCCAAAGCATCCAACAAAAAGCAAAACACAACACAACACAACAAATCCATGATGGCTGTCATCGTCCTGCCTCTAAGCTACCTTTGCTGGGTGTGACTTCTTCATGGAGCTTGGATGGAACAGTGTCTGCAACTCTGGGACATTCATGCAAAGACTGGCAGCCACACTAGCGACTGTTGATAGCAGCATATGGTGCATGGGGGCGGGGGTGGCGGGGAGACAAAAAAGGAACAAAGAAACATAATTCTTGTCGTGTAGCTTAGAACAAAACTAGATTCTCATCTTTTCTCAGCTTTTGAAATTTTGTAAAGTAAGGCTTTAGCTCAGCCTCCAAGATATCAAACCTTGCTAATCCTAAAACTAACATGATATAAACAAACAAGTCACTTTAGAAAGCTGTTTTTCCGGGGGCGCCTGGGTGGCTCAATTGGTTAAGCATTGGGATTCTTGATTTCCATTTCAGGCCATGATCTCAGGGTTGTGAGATCAAGCCCCACATC
>NW_023240553.1:0-1285 GCF_002007445.2 Ailuropoda melanoleuca
GCTTGTGTTCCCTCTCTCACTGGCTGTCTCTATCTCTTCAAATAAATAAAAATAAAATCTTTAAAAAAAATAAATAAATAAAAACATAGAGGAAAATGTTTAAAAAGAAGAAAGTAAAATACATCACCTGGACATTCCAGATTTTCTATTATTCAATGGTTAAACACTGAGCACCTATCACTCTGGTGCTGGTCCCAAATTAGAAATGCAAACTATGGTTCTGAAGAGCCATTGGCACTAAAGTTATGAATGTAGTTCCTTTGCGATATGTTCTTTATTGTCCTTTGTCCCTTATATTCAGTCAGCTTGCTTATACAGTATGCCTGGCACATGAAAGCAAGTCTCTTACAACAATGTCTAGATTCAGCAATTACCTTGAAATGCTGTTCATTACGCTTTGCCTGATACCCTGCTTTTGTACTCATGTGATGTCTCCATGTGGGTCTGGAATGACATCATTATCCATTCAAAACCCTGGATAGGGCCTATGACACCTAAAAGAGTCACAGACGAATTGGAGATGTCATCTGGTTATACATACATGTCCACACAAACACACACACACCCCATCTGTGCTGAAAGACCTGTACCTTTTCATGCCTCAGAATTTGTCAACCATGTGTCTTCCCCACTAGTTACCTCCCTCCATGCACAACCAGCCCTCTTCTATTTCTCAACGCCTTACCTGATCTTCAAAGGTCTGGCCTCTAACTCACACCCCAAAGCCTTACACTGATTCTAGGGGTAAGGAACTTGAGAATGTAAGAAACCATGTATCTGAGCTCCCAACATCCTTATGGCCACGGTAGTTCTTAGTTTATGCCCTCCAAAAGAATGGTCAGAGAAGTCTGATTTTCTTCCCTCAAGAATTCCACCAAACTTCTCTATCAGGGAGAACTTTAGCTTGCCCCACATAGGGGCAGGGTGGTACATAACTAATTCACCTATACTCCATGCTTGGGCTGACAAATAAAACAAGCTGCACATACGTGTTCCAGAATATTGAACCACACTGCTCTCCATTGAATACAGAGCCAGCCACAGAGTAGATGTTCAGTGAATGCACTGACTGAACCAAAGGATCCTTTCTATGCCCCAAAGCCACAAATCCATCATAATGCAGCCAATAAAATAAATGTACTCAAAATTTTTGTTTTAAAAGAGGTGCCCTAAGACTCTCACTTAGGAAGTCTTCTCTCTACTGGTTCTTTAACCTGAAAGTTGACCACTTCCTGATTTCTCTCTCTCTCTCTCTCTCTCTCTCTGTGTCACACACACACACACA
>NW_023240554.1:0-1285 GCF_002007445.2 Ailuropoda melanoleuca
ACCCGTCAAAATGCAATTCAGGTCCACTCCCAAAGTCCTCTAACTTGAGTCACATAAAAGACACTTTCAGGTAGAGGATATGGCCCTTTTTTTTCTTTGTTTGTTTGCCTATTTCATGGCTCCTCTTTTTGAACAGAAGACACTAAACAACCTTTTAAGAAATGGTCTTATTTCTTTCCTTCAGCCCTTGAGATACGGTAAGGCTGCCTGTACACAGTATCTTTTCTTCCTCCCTGAAGAAACTAATCCCATCAGCCTCTTGCTGCCAGAGTAGGGAGAGCTGGGGCTGGATACACTCAGTCCTAGATCTGTTCTTGAATCCCCTGCCGGGCTGGCCGATGCCTCCTGGGCCCCTTCCTGCCTTTGAAGTGAATCTCCTTATCGTGGAACTGTCTGTCAACGTCTGCACTAATTTAGGGGAGAGTGGAAGCCAGGGAGTGTTGACTACATTCTTGGCAGGCGAGAAGAGCGTTATCCTTCTCCTGGAGGGTACAAAGGCTTCACCCCTGGTCATGGTGTTTCTTTGTCCTGGCCCCCACCTGTAGCATTGGAACATTGCCCTATTTGTATTTCTTGTTTCTCTAAGGAATTTTGGTAATAATGTAATAATAATAACAAGGTAATAATAATAAATAGGAGCCATCACTCAGCAGATATTTGCTATTTGCCAAACACCATGCAAAGTGTTTTTTCTATGAGCCAATTTTATCATTCCAGCAACCCAGTTAGGTGGGGATTCTGATCACCATTTTAAAGGTGAAGAAATTGAGGGTTGGACAAATTCATGTTTTCAACGTCTTATGGCTGGTAAGTGGTGAGCCTGGGATGTCATCCCAGATCTGCCTGATTCCAGAGCCCATGCCCTTAATCACTGAACTCAAATGCTTCTCTACTCATCTCAGACTCTGGAGCCATTGGATTTAGGAGGTGATTAGTTCCCAGAATGCCTGAATAGTAATGTTGACCCATCAAACAGAGATCTGAGAGAGAGCCCTTTACTATGTGTTAGCTGCAAATCCATATATAGCCAGTACCAACATGCACACGTGTCTTTAGTCCTTAGATGGCAAGAAAGGAATTGAAGCGATCCCTCTTTCCATTATGCAGACCTGAGCTACAGGATTAAATCTCCTGTAAAATTAGGTATTGAATTAAGCCAAAAAGAACAAAAAGAAAAGAAAAAAAAAGAAACCTCTTCTTCTCCAGCATCATTCCTTTCTTTATTAATTTCACTATTCATTAAGTACTTTCTGTACATCTGCCACTTTGCACTAGGAAGACACAC
>NW_023240555.1:0-1285 GCF_002007445.2 Ailuropoda melanoleuca
TTTTTTTTTTTTTTATAGGCCTGTGGTACGATTACATTCCTATGTGTATTGACTGCATGTATTATTACATGGTTCACTCCCTCTCACCCTTTTCGCTCCTCATTCTGTTTGGAAGATCCAACCACATGGTGGGGTGCTCAGCTCGTCTGTTGCTTCCAACCACTGTACTGTTCTCCTTAGTGTACGTGCAAAAGTAGTTCTAGAAACATTCTGGCAGCAACATGCACAGAGCAGTCAGTGTGTGGGCCCTGTTGTGGAATGTCAGATTGCAAGAACAGTGCCCTGGGCCCCTAAGAGCATGCTCACCATAATGGTCCAGGGATAATGCAATAGTGCAGACAGGTGAGGTGGTATGGGAAACACGGCTCTGTGTTTAGGAAAACTAGCTGTTTGTGGGATTTCTAAAATAGATAATTCATCTGTGGAGTCGCCCCCGGCAAGGGCCTCTGACTCCCTGCGGGGAAGGGCAGGAGGAACGCACCCACTTGGGCATCTTGCCGCCGTCGGGGTCATGGTGGTGGTACTGCAGCACAATCACCGTCACCACCACGGAGAGGCCCACGATGATCATGGTGCTGGCAAAGTACTGGGCTGCAGAGACAAGAGATGCAGGGTGAGCCCCAGCTCCTCCATGGCACAAGCATCACAGCATGGCAGGCAGACCGAGACGGCACTCTCTGACTGCCTGGGACCAGGCAGCGAAGCCTAGAGCAGAGCAGGGCTGCCTCCAGGCCTGCAGACCCCCTGCCCACATTCCCAGCAGGCAGAGCATGGAGACCTGCTTTCCCATCCATGTCAGCAGCCTGGCCTAGCTGACTGCACTTCTGTGAACGCCATCGGCCTCCTCCTCCAGTGAGGATTAACAGTGCCACACAGGATGCCGATAAGGTTGTTCCCAGGAGAAAGCTGTGGACTGTTATGGGAACTGAGAACACTGAGGTAGTGAGGGTCTGGTCCCCATCGTGATAACTGCAGGCCAGGGACATGCTGGAAGCAGGGATGTAACAAGGGCACACCTGGGCATCATTGGCTGGGTACCTAGTATTAGTGTGGAAAATGAGTCTGGTCCCATCTAACGAGAGATAGGAGGAGGTGCCAGTTGTCTGAGGAAGACAGGAAAGACAGTGACTTTCCAGGGGGAGAATATCAGCTCCAGCTCCAAAGGGCAAGGATGCACTTCTCCACCTTGGCCCAGGTGAGAAGCAGCATGGAGTATCTGAAACAGCTCCCCCCTAACCCATTGCCTCCATGCATGAGTTCAGACATCTCTGAGTTTAGACAGGCT
>NW_023240556.1:0-1286 GCF_002007445.2 Ailuropoda melanoleuca
AAAAATAAACGAAATGGAATACAGAAAGATAAAAGATTAACAAAACTCTAGGAGTTGATTCTTTGAAAAGATAAAACTGACAAACGTTCAACCTAAACTAACCAAGAAATAAGAAAGGACATAAAATTATAAATGGAAGAGGAGACATTACAACTGATACCAGAGAAATGCAAAGGATCATAGGAGACTACTGTGTACAACTATATGCCAACAAACTGGACAACCTAGAAGAAATCAGTAAATTGCTAGAAACATACAGCCTAGCAAGACTGAATCATTAAGAAATAGAAAACAGGAATAGACCAATTACTAATAAGACAGAATCCATAACCAAAAATCTCCCAACAAAGAGAAGCCCAAGACCAGGTGACTTTACTGGTGAATTCTGCCACACTTTTTTTTTTTTAAGATTTTATTTATTTGTTAGGGCACAAGCAGGGGGAGGGGCAGAGAGAGAATCGGGCTCCCCACTGAGCAAGGAGCCCAGTGTAGAACTCAAAACCAGGACCCTGAGATCATGACCTGAGCTGAGGGCAGATGTTTAACTGAGCCACCCAGGCATCCCTCTACCACACTTTTAAAGAATTAATGCCAGTCCTTCTCAAACTCTTCCAAAAAGTAGTGGGGCACCTGGGTGGCTCAGTTGGTTAAGCGTCTGCCTCTAGCTCAGGTCATGGTCCCAGGGTCCTGGGATCAAGCCCCATGTCAGTCTCCCAGCTCAGCAGGGAGCCTGTTTCTCCCTCTCCCCACTGCTTGTGCACGTGTGTCGCTCGCTCGCTCTCTCCCTCTCAAATAAATAAATAAAATCTTAAAAAAAAAATTATTCCAAAAAGTAGAAAGAGGGAACAGTCCCAAGCTCACTTTCACAAAGCCAGCATTGCCCTGATAAGAAAGCCAGATAAAGACACTACAAGAAAAGAAAAACTATAGGCCAACATCCCTGATAAAAATGCAAAAATTTTCAAAAAAATGTTAACCAAATTCCACAGCACTTTAAAAGAACCACACACTATGATCTAGTGGGAGTCATCCCTGGGATGTAAGGATGGTTCAGCATACACAAGTCAATAAATGTGATGCATCACATTAACCAAATGAAAAATACAAATCCTGTGATCATCTAAATAGATATGCAGAAAGAGCATTTGACAAAATTTCAGTATCCATGATAAAAATAAATAAATACATCAACAAATTAGGTAAAGAAGGAATACCTTAACATAATAAAGGCATGGATTTATTTCTGGGCTCTAAATTGTTCCATTGGTCTATATGTCTGTTGTATA
>NW_023240557.1:0-1286 GCF_002007445.2 Ailuropoda melanoleuca
GAGAGAGATTCTCAAGCAGACTCCCTGCTGAGCATGGAGCAGGACAACAGGGCTCTGTCTCACAACCCTGAGATCATGACCTGAGCTGAGACAACAGTCGGATGCTCAACTGACCGAGCCAACCAGGCACCCCACTCTTGTCTACGCTTGATAAATAAGTGGAATCATACAGTATGTAGTTTTTTGTTTCTGGCTTACTTTGCTCAACAAATTATTTTGATATCCATTTGTTGTATGTATGAACAGTAGTATTTTATAATATGAATTAACTGAGGTGCCTCAGTGGCTCAGCCAATTAAGTGTCCAACTCTTGATTTTGACTCCAGTCGTGAGCTTAGGGTCATGAACTCAGGGTCATGAGATCGAGTCCCACATGGGGCTCTGCACTCGCCTGTCCAGCTCCCAGCTCAGTGTGGAGCCTGCTTGAGATTCTCTCTCCCTCTTCCTCTGCTCCTCCCCCCACTTGCACTCTCTTGATAAATAAACAAGCGAATGAATAAATAAATAAAATATTTAAAAATAACAATAATAATATGAATTAGCCACAATGTGCTTATGCATTTCCCTACATGGGTTGTTTCCAGTTTGGGACTATTATAAATAAATCTGTGAACATAATGGTACAAGACTTTTGATCATATATTTTCATTTATCTTGAATAAATATATAGGGATGGAAATTCTGGATCATAGGAATATGGATGCTTAATTTCCTTCATGTTATCAACTGCCAATTTTTCAAGGTAATTGTACCATTTTGTATTCTCATCAGGATTATATAAAGAAATTCTTATTTTTGAACCTTTTAATATTGCTCTATTATTTGTATTGCTTCAAGAATAAATTACCCTAATTGTTCAATTTGGGACTATCTTTTATCACATATATCACACTTGTTTTTCTTCTTGTGCTTCGAAACTTTGATTCTTCTCTCATCTTGAGTAATAGTTATCCTCCTCATCTAGCACTTTCTAGCCCCTATCTAGCTTCTGAGGTCTTATCTTAGAAACAGTTATCACTGTGACTCTCAGCCCTAGTCAGGTGTGATTTCACTGATCTATTACAAACTTTGATCAGGTCCTATTTGTGCAATTGCATCTACTTAGTTCCACTTCTTAAGGGAGAATTTCAAATCTTAGACCTGGGCAACAATTTCAGCTCTTTCAGCATTCTTTACCAGGAAGGATGGAAGAATGGAACCCACTGATTCCATCTTTAGCCTGGCTCTCATCACCTCACATGTGTGGCCTCTTTTCCATTCCAGTAACCCAGCGAGGAAAAAAAAAA
>NW_023240558.1:0-1286 GCF_002007445.2 Ailuropoda melanoleuca
CCAGGTCAGATCTCCTGCTTTTGCGACTGACTGACGGCGGGCTCCAACGGAAGCAACTTGACTCGTTAGTTCATGCTACAATGATTATTAATTATTCTGTGCCAAGAGCTACGTTAGATGCTAGAAACATAACAGTGTACGAAAAGAGACAGCATCTCAGCCCCGATGAAGCCTTGTGTAGAAGGGAGAAGTGATTTGGGGTGTGGGTCCTATAATGAATTTAGAGAACCTTGAATGAGCTCAAAAGCCACAGATCAGGATCCGTTTGTCTGCCTTTGACCTGTTCACGGAAGGAACAAAGAATGCTTTGTATTAATCAGGTAGGAGCATACTACACATGCTTCTCATTTTGGGGTGTTTTGCTTTGAGTTTTGCTGGTTTCCATGGCAACTGCCAAACAGGTTTCATGGAAAAGAAAATCTTTCCTGAACTGTTCTAGCTTGGAGGTGATTAGACTCCTTTAAAAGCCAAGGCCCTTTGCTGACTTCAGTGTCATATTTTCACTTTTAAATCCCCATTTTGTGGATAGTTTGTTCCCTTCTGTATCTTTTTTCTTTTTCTCTTTTTCTGTATCTTTCTTTTGCCATATTCCTGCCTTAACTGCTCCACTTTATCTTTTAATTGTATGTGGGGTGTGGCACTTGGGTAAACATGATTCATTTCATGACAAATCTCCCAGTATTTCTATCTTCTGTGAATTTGATAAACAACAGAGAGCAGGCAGCTCCAGCTGATTCTGCCACAGGAAGAGCCCAGACCTTTGAGTAGAAACTCAAGCTGTGTGTAGAGAAGTGGCCCACTGAGGCACGAAGTGAGGGTTGGTAAGGACGGACAACTACTTTCTCGTATATATTTCTACATTTTGGGTCCTGATTAGCTATGCCATGTTGACATCATTTGCTTTTTTCCTGCCTATGAAATTAGCCATCTGAATATATGATATCCATAATGCACTCCAACTTGAAAATGTCATGATTCTATGGATCGAATGGTCGTATATGTGAAGAGGAATTTAGTCTGATAAGCATATAAGAGTAAACCACCAAAAAGAAAAGTAATCTTTTAAAGATTAAAAAAAAAATAACACAACAGGTCTTCAGTCACTAGTGTTTATGCAAAGTTATTTAACCAGGGTTTGGCTAGAGTCGGTATAAAGGTAAATTGACCAGTTTTCTTTCTTTTTTGTTTTTTAAAGATTTTATTTATTTGTTTGAAAGAGACAGAGACAGCTAGTGAGAGAGGGAACACAAGCAGGGGGAGTGGGAGAGGAAGAAGCAGGCTCATAG
>NW_023240559.1:0-1127 GCF_002007445.2 Ailuropoda melanoleuca
ACTTCCCCAACCCCTCTTTTTTGAGACTAAGGAAGAGATGCTCAATCATCAAGCAAACCAGCTCCCTTTCCGGGCTCACCTCCCCTGTAAGACACACACACACACACACACACACACACACACACACACACACACACACATCCCAAAAGCCCTTCTTGAAGTTTAAGCTAGGCCAGGGGAGAGCAGCTGAAAGGCACAATGCACGGATCCCTCTACCTTTGCAGAAACAGCCACGGGTCCGCGCAGCTGCATCTCACACTGTGGTCCGGCGTAAACCGGATATTACAGACTGAGGATACCATACCTTCCGGGTCTCCCTATTCTGAGTCCTGAGGTGGGAAGAGCCCAGAGGCCGTGCTCAGAAATTCTTCAGTAAGAAACAGAAAGGAAATACGCAAGGCAAGATATTTTGCGGAGAGCTTATTTTTCCTTTCTTCTCTTGTCTTTTCCTCATTCCCTTCGTTCTGAGCAGGAAGCCAGATCCTTTGTATTTCCGTGGCCCAGGGATATCTGCCCTCTTTGAAGGCTGGACGTCTTTGGTCAAACCTAATTTTACTATTTTTTGAGAAGCCCGAATTCAGTAAAAAGAAATAGTTTCTTAGAAAGTGTGGGAATGTTGAGCTTGGAGAGAGACCTCAAGGGCAAAGTTAGAGGGGAAGAATGATCGGGGGCGGGGGGGAGGCAGTCAGGGTGAACCTTGGAAAGCTGACCCCAGGCACAGATAACCCTCACTGCCATGAAACCCCAACTATTGCGAGCCCCCTCCAGGCTGACGAAGGGGAGCCAGCAACAGGTCGAGTGGGACAAGCAGCAACATGGGGCCCAGGCCACCATCAGGCCGGCCATTTCCTGCTCAGACCTAGAGGAAAAGGCAAGAGCCAAGGGGGCTGGTCTCATGGTACTCTGCGGAGGGCTGCTCTCTTCTCCATTCTTGTGTTTTCCTTTCTGAGATGAGATCAAGACTCAGTGTGCAAACTATTCTCATCAAAGATACAAATTCAAGTGTGATTGTTTGGGGTTTTTTGTGGTTTTTGTTTTTATCTTTTTTTAATTTAAATGCTCATCTCCACAACCACAGAGTATATTTGAGCTCCTGCTTGCTAGGGGTGCTACTCCCCACATTCTCT
>NW_023240560.1:0-1286 GCF_002007445.2 Ailuropoda melanoleuca
GGGGGGAGTGACCGCTAATGGGTATGGAGTTCTTTCTGGAGTGATGAAACAGTGACGTAACTGTTCAAAACCTGACGGCAGGGATGTTTGCACTACTCTGTGAATACAGTACAAGGCGCAGAATCGGACACTTCACATAGGTGAGTTGTGTAGTATGCGACTGTATCTCACTAAAGCTCTTACTTTTGTGAAAAGAGAGAAGCGTAGGGAATAACCACACAATGAGGCCATGAAGAGAAGAAACAACTCACCTGACAGCTCGTCTCCTGCCCAGCAGTCCAGTGTCTCTCAGGGCAAAAGAGAGCCTAGCGCCAGTTTCCAGAAGACAGCAGAGCTGTCTCACAGCTCCCTGTGAATAAGCCCGGGGCTCGCTGCACATAGAGGGTGAGACTCTGGTTTCCACAGGGTAGCAAAGCTTTGTTTCCAAGTGATGTATGAATATGAAGATTAAAGACGAGCTGACCAAAGGCCAACCCCAAAAGGGCTCAAGGGGACTGTGGACATTTGCTGGCGAAAGCATTAAATATAAACGGCTCCACCAGAGACACTTGGAAAGGAGCGGCAATGTAAAGGATGAGTTGGGTCTGGCGATACCCAGGGCACTGTGTGGCCCACGGAAGTGTGTAACCGGGTTAGGGACAGTTGAGCTGAGAGCAACTCAGACGCCCATCAGAGGCTCTGAACGCAAAACCATTCTGAAAAGCATAAAGCTCTCTCTGATGTGAGCTATTACCGGGATGGGTGAATGTTATCTTCGTTGAATGGAAAGAGGAGAGTAAACAAACAAAAAGAAGCTGAAAGCCTTTCAGGTATTTCACTGTGAATTTGTACTTTGAAAGGAAAGTAAGAAAACTGAATTCATAAATGACTGATTAAAAACATATCACTGTTTGCCAACAGAGATCAAAACCTGGCAAAACTGTGGTGCCTTAATCTGGGGGTGGGGGGAGCTCTGCTGGTTTGCTGGCTACCAGTCAACAAATCAGGGACTCTTCAACCCTCCGCTATCAAGTGCGCTTGGAGCCCGGAGCCTTAGTTTCCCTCCTGGGCAGCCTGCCCCTCCTACCCCCCCAGTTTCTGAAGCCCAGGGGAGAACCCTGCTGAAGACAGGCTTGCTCAATAGAATTTCTGCTCTGTGTTAGAAGTCTTCACCTGCTCCCTAAGCTCTGACTGAGTCTAAACAAGGAGACCAGAAAGATTTCTAGCAGAAGAGAGAGGCATGTAGCATTGATAGGGAATTTCAAGTTTGATGAAAGGGAAGAAAGACAGGCTTTGTTCTAAAAAGC
>NW_023240561.1:0-1286 GCF_002007445.2 Ailuropoda melanoleuca
ATCCCATAATGCCGGGATCACGCCCTGAGCCAAAGGCAGACGCTTAACCACTGTGCCACCCAGGCGCCCCCTCCTCCAGGCTTTTGAGTCATTGCTGACATTAATTTCACTTCCACATATATTATAAGCCCCACATATATTGTTACCATTTTGCTTTAAACATCTATTAGCTTTTGGGACAACTGGATGTCTCAGTTGGTTAAGCATCTGCCTTTGGCTCAGGTCATGATCCTGGACTCCTGGGATTGAGTCCCTGCATCAGGCTCCTTTCTCAGCGGGGGAGTCTGCTTCTCCCTCCCCCTCTGCTCCTTCTCTCTCTCTCTCTCTCCCTCACTCTCTCTCTCAAATAAATAAATAAATAAATAAAATCTTTTTAAAAAATCTATTAGCTTTTAAATACACTGACCAAGAAAAAAATCCTTTTCTATGTAACCACATATTCATCATTTGTTCTTCATGCCTTTATGAAGATCCAAATTTCCATCTGGTGTCATGTTCTTGTCTGCCTGAAGGTCTTCCCTTAACAATTCATTTAGTGCCAGTCTGACAAAGACAAGCTCTTTCAACTTCTGTATGTCTAAAAAAATACGTCATCTTTATTTTTGCAATACATTTCTACTGGGTGTACAATTCTCAGTTGACAGTTATTTTTTTTCCTTTCAGTTCTTTAAAAACATTGCTCCACCATCTCCCACATGGTTTCTGATGAGAAATATGCTGTAATTCTTCGTTTTGTCCCTCTGTAATGTATCTTTTTTCCCTGTGGCTGCCTTACGACTGTATTTGTCTATGGCTTTGAGCAAATTGATTATGTGGGGCTTGGTGAAGGTGTTTTCATGTTTCTAGTGCTTGGGGTTCACTGAGCTTTTTGGATCTGTGGGTTTAAGGTTTCCATCCAATTTGGAAACCTTTCAGCCATTACTTCTTCGAACAATTTTTGGTCCCCCTCCATCTTTCCATTTCAGGGTTTTCAGTTACATGTATGTTCGGTGGCTTGAAGTTGTCCCACGGTTCATTTTTTTAAATTATTTTTTCTCTCTGAGGTTCATTTTCAATGCTTTCAATTGCTGTGTTGTAAAGTCACTAATCTTTTCTTCTGCGACATCTTATCTGTTGTTAATCCCATCCAATGTATTTTCCCTTCTTTAGGTGTTATAGTTTTAATCTCCAAAAGTTTTATTTTGGGTTTTTAATGTTATTTATTTATTTTTTTTAAAGATTTACTTATTTGTCAGAGAGAGAAAGAGAGAGCACAAGCAGGGGGAGTGGCAGGCAGAAGGTGAAGG
>NW_023240562.1:0-3189 GCF_002007445.2 Ailuropoda melanoleuca
GTGTGGATACCCTGATGGCCTCCAGTCCTGGGGACAGAGCCAGTGCATGTGGGACCTGGTCTCCCAGCAGGGTGAGCACAAGGCCGCCACGGTGCTCGCTCTCCTGCAGGCTCACTATGCCATGCCCTCCCTCAGGCACCCTGGGCCCAAGTCCTCCTCTGCNAGGACTGGGAGTGGGTCATCTGGACCTTCTAGAATCGCACTTCAGTGCCCGTGACATGGGCACAGTCCGGCCTCACAGATTGCTCAGAGGAGACCCAGCGCAGGAAGATGCAGCCCACTGCAAGGGGAGATGCCAGGTGACCCAGAGTGAGCACACAGGCCTTGCACAAAGCACGGGGCTTGTGGGGCCCAGCACAGGATGTGGGCACCTAGCCACGGGTCATGGGAAATACCGGTGAGGGCGGCCCTGGTGGGGAGGCCACAGAAGGGTTCCAGAAGAGGCAGGCGACAAGTCAGACAACAGGACAGAGCTTCCCAAGGAGGTCGATAGAAGAATCAGGGGATTGCAGAGGCCTTGGGAAGACTCTGAGGCCCTGGAGATGTTGGCTGAATCACTGTAATTTGGTCAGAAAAGGTGTGTCACAAACCACAATCAACACTGGATGATTTACTCTTTGTTGGTTCTAGGAATCAGTGCGTACCTGCCATGAGAACTCACATTGCGTTAAGTCTAGGATATACTTTTCAGGACTAGATTTTTCTAGAGGAAGTGCTAAGCATGGGTCTCTCCATTCTTTTCTTTGCGCAACTGGTTTCTGTTTTCAGGAGCAGATTCCTGGTGCTCATCACCCCTGCTCACCCTGAGGACTGGCCCCTATCACCACCCAGAGTGGACGTGACCACATGGGTTGGGGGGTGCTCACTGATGAAGCCCCAGTGCTCAGTACACAGCAGGGACCCCAGATCCTCTGCTGAATGAGGGAGGGCCTGAGGGAGGATGGGAGTGAGGGAAAGAGGGAGGGAGGGAGGACAGAAGGGGTGGAGGGGAAGGAAAGAGGCGGGGGAATAAATGACAGAGTGAATAAATGAGGTAGGGAGGGAGGGAGTGAAACCACGGAAGTAGGGTCCCTACATCAGGAGCCATTATTTGGGGTGAGGTCCGAGGGCATCATAGCCCGGGCCGTGGATGGTGGCTCAGGGCATTCCCAACTGTCCTCCCAGTGCTGACCAACCTTCTCGGACCTGCTGTCATCCTGGATCCTCTCCACCTCCTCCTCAAACAATTCTGAATGTTCCCAGGAACAGGGTGGCAGGAGGGGAGTCTCAGGAGGGGCTTCCCAGATCCTGTGCCCCAGAGGAAGCTGTGACAGTAGCTACAGGGCATTGTATCATGAAGACAGGGACCAAGGATCCCATCCATCTCCTTGGGCATTAGTGTTGGTGCATAGCCTGCTCTCTCCACCACTGCTGTGACGAACATTCCTGAAAATACACCTGTGAAAAACCGAGCGAGAGTTTCCAGGGGTGAGTCTGAGGACGAGCGTGCTAGGTGATGGGTGCACCTGTGACCTGGGATGGGTGCGGCTCACTGTTCTCCCAGACAGGGATGCCCATCACCCTTCTCTCCAGGGGACCTGCGGGGAACTCCACATCCTCACATTCTCCCCAGGGCTGCTGGTCCCCAGACCAGACTCTTGCCGGTCTGAGGGTGACCTGCGCTGCCTCTATAGGGTTTCTTTTGCCGGAGTCCTTTCCAGGAGCTCCCACATTTCTGACACATACTCCCCACATGCCTATCCTTCCCCTTGGACTTGCATGTGTTTGGTCTCTGTCCGTGTGGAACCCAGTGACTTGGAGCATGGTCTGGACCAAAGGCAGGGGACACCTTTCTCTGGCCTTGGGTTGTGAGCAATGCTTTTGCCCTTTGTGGTGTCTTCCAGCTTTCTGCATTTCCCTGGTGTCTGTGTGGGTCACAGGTGGAAACAGCCGTGTCCTGTCTGGGGTCAAGCTGTGGTGTCCTAGCAGGAACAGGGGTCTCGGCCCCGAGATTGTGCCCATATTTACTAAAGGGGCCTCTATGATTACATCTGATCTGTAATCCACCGGGGATTTCAATATCGAATAAGGGAAATTCTATGTCAAATAAACAGAAAGAAATGAGTCCCTTTTTGAAAATAGGTGGGCATTTCGTGATTCCACTTACAGAAACATCCAGAACAGATTAAAGAACAGAGAGAGAAAGCCGCTGAGGGGTTGTGAGGGTCTGGGCTGGGGGAGAAAGGGGCAGGGAGGGCTCCTGGTTCAGGGTGTCCTTTGGGGAAGGAATGTTCTGCTGCCGTGTTCTGTGCCATGGTGGCACAGCGTCGGGAATGTACTCCTTGCCCATGACGTGTTCAACTGAAAACGATTAATTTTATTTAAAATAAATAATAAACAGCATACAGAACATGGAAAGATAATATAACAGATAAAATATACCAGAGAGAAAGACTATATGGGGAGGGGATGAAACATTCTGGTGGGACTTCGGGTTCCAGTGAAGGAACTAAAGGTAATTGCACAAGGATTCCTCCCTGCAGGGCTGTGGGCTCTGGATGCGGCTCTGGGAGCCCTGCAGGANATGGTGGCACAGCGTCGGGAATGTACTCCTTGCCCATGACGTGTTCAACTGAAAACGATTAATTTTATTTAAAATAAATAATAAACAGCATACAGAACATGGAAAGATAATATAACAGATAAAATATACCAGAGAGAAAGACTATATGGGGAGGGGATGAAACATTCTGGTGGGACTTCGGGTTCCAGTGAAGGAACTAAAGGTAATTGCACAAGGATTCCTCCCTGCAGGGCTGTGGGCTCTGGATGCGGCTCTGGGAGCCCTGCAAGAGCAGGAGTAGGGGCAGAGGTTGGGATAGGGGCAGGGACAGGAGCAGGGACAGGTGCAAGAGCAGGGACAGGGACAGGAGCAAGGGGAGGGACAGGGTCAGCAGCAGTGGCAGGTGCAGGATCCAAGGCAGGAGCTGGGTGAGGGGCAAGAACAGGAGCACAGGCAGGGGCAGGCGGAAGGGGCAGCAGTTCTGGCAGGGGAGGGGGCAGGAGCTGGGGCAGGAGCTGGGCCCAGGNTCTGGGTCTGGGGCAGGAGCTGGGTCCGGGGCAGAAACAGGAGCCCAGTCAGGGACAGGGGAAGGGTCAGGGTCTCTGGCAGGGGTAGAGGAAGGGGCAGGAGCAGGAGCAGGGGCAAGA
>NW_023240563.1:0-1286 GCF_002007445.2 Ailuropoda melanoleuca
TATCCTGAAGAATAAAATCCACATTCCTTAGTCTAACATGCCATGATTTACATATTCTATAGGTCAGAGTGAGTGACTTAAACAAAATTTATTTTCTCACAGTTCTGGAAGAACTGGAAATTCAAGATCAAGGTGCTGGCGGGGTTGGTTTCACTCTCCCTGGCTTGCAGATGGCTGCCCTCTTGCTGCCTCTTCACACCATCTTTTCTCTGTGCACCCACACATCCCTGGTGTCTTTTTCCTCTTCTCATAAGGACACTGGTCACATAGGATTAGAACCCCACCCTAATGGTCTCATTTTGACTTAGTCACCCTTTAAAGATCTTATCTCCAAAAGGTTGTATTCCCAGGTACTGGAGGTTGGGAATTCACCATATAAATTTGGGGAGGACACAATTCAGCCTATAATAGTGGACTTATAAAATGGGACAGAAGTGATTACATGGAACTTTCAAGACTAGATTTCAAAAAAACAGTGGTTTCTGTTTGGGATCTTCTCTTTGGCTTGTTTCTTTGCTGAGGGAGGCCAACTGCCATGAGGTAAGCTACTATGAAGAGGCCCACCCAGGACAAGGAGGTGATCTTTCCCTCCTATAGCCAGCCAGAACCTGAGGCTTGAAAGTGGATCCTTCAGGAGAGTCTCAAAGCTGCAGACTTGGCCTCTACCATGACAGCAGCCGGTGGCACCCAGCTAAGCCATGCCCAGGTTTATGACCCATAAAAACTAAGATAAATCATGTTTGTTGTTTTAAGATAGGAAATTTGAAGAGAAGCTCATTATACAGTAATAGAGACCTAATACCTAAACCAAATGGCAAAAGGTTGAAAAGAGGCTACACTGAGCATAGAGAACTCAGTCGAGAAGTTTTGTTATGCTATTAAGCACAGGAATTAACTGGGAACTGTGGAGAGATGTGGATCGAAGAGGAGTTTCTTCTTTTGAAGATGAGGAATATTAGAGCATTTCCATATGCTGATAAAATGATCCATTAGAAAGGGAGACCTTATTAATGAAGCAGAAATAAGGGTTATGATAGGCAGAATAATGACCTCCGCCAAAGATGTCTACTTCCTAATCCCTGGAACCTGTGACTATGTTGCTTTACGTGGCAAAAAGGGACTTCGCAGTTGTAATTAGGTTAAGGACCTTAAGATAGGAAGAATAGTTTATCCAGGTAAGTCCAATGTAATCACAAGGGTCTTTTATATATGGAAGAGGGCTGCAGGAGTCGGAGAAGGAGATGTGAGATGGAAGTAGAATCTGAAGTAATGAGATGACGAGAAAG
>NW_023240564.1:0-1286 GCF_002007445.2 Ailuropoda melanoleuca
AGGACTGGGTGGGATTCAATTATATCTACTCACTCACTCACTCAGACCCACATCAGGCCCTGCATGGCCAGGAGTCCACAGAGTCACATGATATATAGCTAACAGTGACAGAATATTTGGAACATGGGCCAGGTACTGTGCTCTGTACTTGACCAGACCGGCAGGCTGGATTCCTCCATCCTTCCCATCTGGGGCCGCTGGAGTCTGACCCTCTAACCCAAGCCCTAGAGTTCTAGCTCTTAAAGTCTGAGAAATTGTCTCTGCAAGATTCTTCATGCTCCATGAAAGAACATTTATCCTCAGTCCATAACAGCATTAAGCTAGGTGCCAGCTCTAAAGTTAGCCAGAATGGAAGTACCAGCTTACCTGTCAGCATCTGCTCCCAAACTACATAAAGATGCCACCAAGATGTGGTAATTTTTCCAGTAGGAGAACAGCTGCCATGTTCAGGACCACTTACTTAGTAGTCCTCTTGCCTCTGGAGGCCTGGGGTCCTTGAGCCAGCATTTGTGGCAAATAGAGGCAGGAAGGTGGGCTCTTTCCTGGGCCTCTCTGTGAATATTGGTGCTTGGTGCCCACCCAGTGATTTGTCATCCCCTTCTGAGCACAACCCTGTCTTTCCAGACATTCTCCAAATTCTAACTTCTGAGAAGGAAGTAGAATGAGGGGAAGTCCACGAGGAACACTGAAGACCATCCTTGTGATTAAAATGATCACAAGAATGGCCCCATTTTGGAGGCCAGCTCTGTGCCAGACCTTCTCCTATCCATGCCATTCACTCTACACTTCTCAACATTATGCTATTTTTCCATGTTACACATCAGGAAAATGAGAAGTAGGGAGTTAAAGCACTGAATGTGGTGGCCTTGGCTATGGGCTAGATCTATCAAAAATCCAAGCTTTGGCAATGAGAGACAGAAAGGTACCTCTACACTCTGGGCCCCACACTACCAAAGGTAATACATACTGTTGAGAGCCTAGAGGTGTAAGAGGTACTTAACTAATAAAGTGCTTCCCAAGCTAGAAGCACTAATCTGCTTTATGAGAAGGCTTTTCTCATAGAAAGAAAGAGCCATTCTGAAGATATATCCCTGCCTGCTCAAGAAACAACCAGGGGAGAGGGTGTGCCCCTCCATGTCCTGTCCAGAGCCTGTGGATGGTCTGCTCTTGGAGTGAAGATGGATATAAGAGAATTTCAAAGTAAATAAAAATATTTAAATTGTGAGTTGTCTAACTTTTTCTCCTAACCCTGATCTTGGATATGCAATGGTCTAGTTATACTCTTG